>NC_133577.1:62595054-62640054 GCF_964106895.1 Numenius arquata | reverse complement strand
CGACTTTAATTTTATATTAAAATGTTGCATGATTTGGATAAGACGTCTGGGTTTCCAGTAGGAGTACAAAATGTCTGTTTGCACAATGGAAAACGAAGGAGAAAAAAACATCTTGAGATTCAGGAATGACAAAGCAGACATTAAATGGAATTTCTCCTGTGGCGCAGTAATTACGGATAGTTTCACATGGTTTCAAATTATTTTTTCTCCTCATTCTCACCACTGGGTTAACTAGGTTCATTAGGGAAAAAATATATATGGGAGCTGAGTTCTAAACCTGCCTTCACCACTAACTGAGTGGGTGACCCTGGCAACTCACTTAATTTTGGTCTCAATTTATTCGTTACAAGGAGGTGAGACCTAATCTTCACATTGTAATATCCCTGCTAGATAGTGTTTCTATAAAAAATTGAAATGCTGCTTTCAAACCTCTGTTTCTCACAGTGCATGAGGGATCAAAATAATACACACACTGTTTTAAATGTAATCAGACATTTACTGAAATAGACAATCAGCTTTTTTTTTCCTAGTAGGTTTGTGTATTATTCAGGATTTCAATTCAAGCTGTATGCACTGAAAGGCAGAATTTGGCCCTTAGCAAATATTTCAGACAGCATAAGATGCTATTTGGAGAAGCATAAAACCACATAAAAGAACCTAAAAGTTAATGAGAGAGAGAAAAAATTATCTAAGGATCTAGATTACAAAGCACACTGAAAAGCGTAGTTTTAGAGAACATGTAATTTTTACATGCTGAGTATTATTTAGATTATTAGGTGGAGATTTCTTAGACATTTCTAAGTGACTTAGGGACACAAGTACTACTGGCTTTAAATAGTCTATATTCTCTTCCTTCCCACAAGATATTTTTGAAAATCCTCCCTGTCAAATTGTAGAGAAAAGGAAGCGGGTAAATTTGTCCCACATGCATTTTTATGAATGCCTGGAAAACTTATTTCACTCCCACCCATCCTCCATTCCCTGGAACAGCTTTCGAAATGCTCACTGAAAATGAAACACGCTTCCAGCCAAGAGGAGAGGAGAGACTGTCCCACTTTGCCTACTGAAGTTAAACCATGCAAGCACAGGAGAAACGGGAGCAGAGAGTACCCATTCGCCCTGCTCATCCACAGACCTCCTGACTGCACTCACTGGTATCCAGTAAAAGAATTCTGGTGACTCTGAACTAACCTTGGTCTGGTGATCAGCAAGGGCCAGTAAAAAGGCAACTCCTTAAAAAGAAAGGCAAAAAGTGAGGAAAAAACTGAACCCAGGAGAAAATGGCCACTTTACAAACAGTTCTGGATTCTCTTCTCTATCCTTGTTGCTGCTTATATGTCCTTCTCTATGTCCTTCTCTTTTAAAGTCTTTTCTTGACAAAACTGGGGTGTGAAAAGAGGGGAACACAATGAAGTTGCAAACCAGGATGCTCAACAGATGGAAGAACTGAGACTTCAACACTCCTCAGCTGTAGGTGAAGCAGCCAGATTTCCATGAGAGTTCTGCTCTCTGGATGCTGAATTATTTTAGAGAATGTAAAATCACAAGTGTCATTACATGCGAGGAGTTAGATAACATGGTTTAGATGCCTATCCAAATTAGCTTAAAACCTTGTCCCCAATTTTAGATACTGCAAAAAAGATGAAGAAAAAGAAAAGACAAACAAAACAGTCCAGTTAGTTTAAGTGTGTTAAGGAAGGCATTCAAACACAATTGCTGAAGCGTGCTTAAACGTCTACTAAAATCAAAGGCTGATTCAGTGTTTGCCTTGTTTGGTAATGCTGTGAAAAGAGGGTTAGTTTTGCCAAACTAGAGCAGAGAGACCTTTTCACCTCGACACCCTTCGTTTTGTTTTAAAAGCAAACTCAGACACTGAAGAATTAACTTGATGTTGGAAGTATGCTGATATTCATAACACTGTTCGTAAGGATACCCAGCGCGTGCCACCTGGAAACGCAGCTCCGCTTTGCTGAGAGCGAGCTGCGGTACATCTCTAGGGCCTTCGCTACTAAAAATTTAAGTTGGTAGCTGGATCGCGGGCAGATGGAAACGTAACGGTAAAGCATGGCTGTAGCCTCGCAGCGCAGCGACATGCTTCTTGTCTGAGCGTGTTTTGCTTTCGTGTTTAGCTAACCTGGGTATGTGAGTAATCCCATCTGGCTTCGGTCGGGCTGCGTGCGATGTTTAGCACTTGTGTATCTGCAGCATGATCCACTGGCTGAAGATGGGAGGTGCAAACCTCTTTCAAGTGAAGCTGCTATTTCTCACTCCGTTTTACTGTATACAGCTATCATAGAAGAAAATAATTGTATGTAATCTGAAGTCCAATAGTTAATGCAGGGGTATTTTTTTTTTGTCTTTTTGCACCTGGGTTTTATGTATTGCCCCCATCACTGTGAATCGTAATTTAATGTAGCTGAGCCATTCCCCTCAGCGCAGACTTCCAGTTTGTTCCATCTGTGCAAAGCAAACTATTTGCCAAACTCTGTCCCATGCCTGCTGAAGCTCATGAAACTGAGCCTTTTTTTTTCTCTGCAGACTGCATGAAAGAATTCTTTATGTAAAGTTAACATGATGAATTCCATTTTCAAACACCTTCCCAACCAGACATTCAAAACAAAATATAGATTTACTTCTATATCCTTCCCTAATTAGGTTATTTGTGTTCTGTGAAACAATCCAAGCTTTCATTTCAAGTAAGTATTACCAGCTTTAATTTTGACTCAAAAAATTTGAAGCATGATGAAACATAATTGATGTAATATCACTTTTCTAAATCTATAGTTTGAAAAAGCTCTGGGAGGTGGGAATTTTGTTGTTTGGTCAATGGAGTGTTAACTCTGAAGCCTAAATCATGCAACTTTAAAAAACCCTTGTTCATCTTAGGAGCTACATCGTTTATGTCACAGTCTGCTACCTTGTCCCTTCAGTCATGCAGTCAGATCATCAAACTTTCAGTTTGAAGCTAAAATGCAATTTTAAGGAGTATTCTGGCCTAATTTACTATCTGTTTTTAATCAAGTTACAATTTTGTTTGATTTTAAATTTTCTTTAGCTACTGTCATTGACTCTGATGAAAAGCAAGGGTGATTGTGCACAGTGCACAATGATCTATGCCTGATATTGTGGAAATAAATTCAAGTTAAAAATGACCTCCCAAAGCACTCAGGGCTCTGCTTTGCACCGCCACTCATGCATTGTGACATCCTTAAACTTCTACCAGTAAAGTCAACATCAATATTACATCCATTTCTACAAAGCAACCATATAAACTTCATCTTTCTACACATGCTTTACTTTAAATCATGCATATAAATCCATCTACATGCACAGGCTGAATCTAAAAATTTGCAGGTACTCAGCTGACGTATTTTCATTGTCAAACTCAAGCAAAAACAAATTTAATGCCCCAACTCAATTGAGAACAAGAATGCAATATCCCAAGCTGGTTCCCAGCCTGGGGGTGGGTCTAACTGGCACAGCATAGTGGTGCAGTTCAGGGTCAGCTAAGTGCTGCGACTGTGTCTGTGTAGCACTCCACTGGGGCTAATTAGGTTCATGTCCCACCTAACTAACCGCTTGCATTGCCACTTAGATATGTCTACACTGTTTCCGCATCTGGAAGCTAGTTTGGGGCTCTGCGCCACGTGCTGCACGATATGGATGTCACTCAAGGATGTGCCTGCACCTTTTGGCTGTGACAAAGCATCGCTGAGCTCCATTTGCCACCTGCTCTTCCTTCTTCTTACCTGAAGGAATGATCTCAAAATTATTCGGTGACAGCTTGACAAGATTGCTGGGAACAGGTTGGAGGTTAGGGACCCTCAGAGATGACCTTCGCTATGGTGCCTACCATAGACATAGAGAGTCATGCTTGCCTGCTACGTGGATGCTGCTCCATGCAGCAGCCATCTCTCCTTGTGGTAATGCCATGCAACTGATGTCAGGTGGTGCAGAAGATCTGCAGTCCCTCCTAGGTGGGAACCAGTGTCACCTGCAACATGGATGTGGGGAGTTCGTCACTTGCCCTACAACTACATATAGTTCTGTGTTGCTGCAGAGGAAGCAGAACCCAACAGAGATGTTTCTAAGGAGCACTTCAGACTCATCCCATACACAAGGAGCTAAACAGATAAGGAGGGCTCTAGGAAGAAGAGAACCTGAATGAACAGAAAGCCCCCTGATGAGCAGTGGCCAAGCTCCTACCATTTCCCAACAACTCTATTGTTTCTCCAATGACTAAGGTGAAAAGGTCTAAGTGGTGCATGTGGAGTTTGCCCTGGAGATGGGGGAAGGGAAGGAAATTAAGGTACAAATATATAATTAGCTGCCTAATGTGAGGGACATAAAACATAGACGTTTTTCATTTTGCCCCAGAGGTGACTGAGAATGCAGAACCTCTGGGTAAGAAATCAATGCACAGACTGTCAGGTAAATACATATTGAAATAGAAGTGGGGGGTAAGTTAATAGTTCTATGAGGTCATATAATAAAGTGTATAGTTCTTTCATCAGCGCTGTGAACAATGCAGTTACTGTGTTTCTCCCCTGGTGTAATAGCAAAGACGGTTGCTAGACTCTGAAAATAAATTATGCCATGCTTTATTAAATGGTAAACAGCTGTTCCAGCCACAATACAGCACATGCTAATTGAAGAATGCCTTAAGCAGTCCTATAATAAAAGGCTTTTAGGAGTTGGAGAGAAAAAAAAAAAGCCAGCATCATGACAGACTTACTATCATGGGTTCCCTTAGTTAAAATTCAACACATGGGTCATTCAAGGTGAGAAGTATATTCTGGGAGAAGATCTACAGTAATGAACATTTAAGAATCATTAGCAGGCTCTTTCATGCCATGACGCTGTAGGCAAAGACGTGTTTAGGTAGGAAGTACAGCCACAAGGTTCTCATCGTGTTTCCACGTCTTGTTTTGCTAGGAGATATGTACCCAGGAATACAACAAACATGCGGGAAGAATTGCTTTTTCTGAGGTGGTGAACCCCAGCCCAGAAACCTCACCACTCGTGGGAATCACCCTGGAGATTTTGGCAGAGAACGAGAGCTACGGTGCGAGCTGTAAAAGAGCATATATATAGCAGGCAGAAGATCCTACGTGGCATCGTGAGCCCCAAGCTGGCGACTTTCCCTGAGCAGGTGTATCGCTGTACCTCTGCAGAGCCCTGGCCCCTCGTGCCAGCCTGGTTCTGTCGAGCTGAGGAGGTGTACTGTGCCCGGCAGTTATCAAAGGGGCTATGAGGAATGCCAAGGTACGGTCATTTTTTTCACATTATGAGGTTCATGATGAAAGTCGGTAGGGAACATAAGTCAATGTTTAGAGCAGGGAAAAAAAGTCTCCATCCTTTGTCCCTGCGCTACCTTGCTAAGTGGCCTTGTGCAAATATCCCCCTTTTGCACCTCAATTTTCCCATCTTTACTTTGCATTAAAAGGACAACAGGAAGCTTGGTGTGCAAAAGTCCCTTAAGAGCCCCAAATAATAGCTACTATGAAAAATATAAATGTATTTATAGCAGCTACTCACTGACATAAGCATTTGCCCAAGAATGACATTCAGATATATGGTACTCAGACTACCAGACACCTGCTTTCTGGAAATTGCTCACAGAGCTAAACTAGATGTGTGTGCATGTGCATGTGTGTAAGCGTGCGTGTAAAATAAAAATAGCAAAATAGTACCACAGGAGAGAATAAAAAGGAAAAGAGTCATGTTTTCCCCACTATACAACACAGTAATTTCTTGTCCTGTATTTGGAATTTTTCCTTTCTAAAAGCCACTGTAAGATAAGTGCTGCACAGTGAGGAAGAAAAATTTTTTTAAAATGTTTGCAATAAGCAAAATGCTTAGAAATTAGGAAAAAGGATGTGCGTCAATCCATTAGATGCTATGCAAATATTTCATTCTGCTCATACAAATCATATGATGGGCTTGCAAATTCATGCAACAAAGCGAGGGTTTAACAGAACGGCTCTTCCTATAGAAATGGAAACAGGTAAAGTTTTTCCTTCATTGGACTATGTGAGCATTTCCTTTATAAATAAAAGCTGCAGTATCTAAGGTATTTCCTTTGTTGTGTCACCTTTAGGACTTACTATTTGAAGTATTCCATTGAAATGGCTATGCTCTGTGCAGTGTTCAGAATTTTAAGTAAAACCTTAAACAGTTACAAATCAAAGCATCAGGGTACTTTGAAGAAGCACATATACTATATACATCACATTCTGCATGCATATGCATTGCTGATATCTATATATCATCGTCACGTTCACAAAAACGTTACAGCTTTGGAAAAAATATTTCAAGCAAAATATACACATTTGAATGATGATTTAAAAATAATATAGTTTTCAAGACTCGGATTTCAGCATATTTAGGGCTGATTCTAGAAGTATGCTTTCAAAATATGTCAGATTCTGAGACAAATCGCCATGACATTTTTCTGGCATTAGCCCAGTTGTTTCGATAAATACTGCACTAAAATAAGAAGATGCATTAATTAAATAATCACAAATAATCATTATTTTCTGGCACGTATTTATTAAAGTGTTTAGGTTTTAAGATATCGATATTTTTACACCTGCATCTGTTTTTATAGTTTCTTCCCCACTCCCTGTGATTTTTGTTCCTCTTCTAAAAAGAATGCTTGAGGAAATTCTGTGCCAATGTCTCACTCAAATTTATAATTAATGTAGCAGAAAATTATATTTCTAATTAAATAAAACTGAGCATGAATTGAGGCAAATGCTGGAAGCATTATAAACAGTATAAAGTTAGGAGAGGAACAAAATCGCAAACAATGAGCAGGTAATGTAACTGCATATATTAGAAACATCTCAATTATTACATCCACAAAGGCAGAACCTAAAAAGCTGCATTTCATAAGAAGGTGTCATGTTGACATATATTGCTCATTAAAAAAGGTGCTGTTTGTATATGGGTTACTATTCTTCATATGCATGAATACTGGTAACACATTGTGGGAAAAGAAAGCCCTTGAGATTTTGTGTAGTTTGAATATTTAATGTAACAATAGTTTGCTCCCTAATAAAGAAAGGAAAGAAATTTGGGAGACGAGGACATAAATTTGCCTATTTATTGTTTTACGCTGACTGCAGCTGGGTATCAGCACCCCCTGTATCCCTCTCCAGATCTGCCGTTAACATTAGTGACTGCTCACAGCGGCTGCTCTTTAACCAAAACCACAGAGACTACAAACGAAAAGCTCCCCCCCATCCCCTTTTTAAGCAGAAAATACCAAGTGGCGTATATAATATTCGTATATAATATATATATGTGTACTAACCTACTAGTTATCTCTGCTTACACGCTGGCTGTCAGGAAACTGTCAGCTGTGAAGGCGATAAGGTGGGCAGTTTAAAGAAGATACCGAAGCCTTAAGCTTCTTAATGTGCCACGAATCAATCCCATGAAAGCAAACAACTTGAAAAAGGGTTATATGTATTTAGGAAATCTCTCCGCTCCCCTCGCCTTCACCGGAGCCAGAGCTCGCGCTGGAGTTTTCTCACCCTAATGACCCCTGAAGCGGCCCGGAGGGATTGTGAAACAAGGCCGTTACGGGAGGCAGCTTGCTAATTGAGAAGTTGATCGGGGGGAGAGGGATCCTGCTTTACCGCGTTAAGTGTCCAAATCAAGCATGACTAGATTGACGCCGCCAAATCGCTGTCTGGAGGCCACTCCAAGCCAGGAGCAGCAGGGCTTTTCACACCTGATAGGCCCCCGCTCTATCTACATCAAGTCACATTAAGAAAGGGATGTATTACAGGAGTGGAGCCCCTTAAGAGCGCTGCCCATGCCGGCTAATTGCCGCTCCCCAGCTTTCCTACAAGTAGCAAACGTGGCCCAGCTTTCGGAGGCACGCCTTGCCGGCTCCCACTTTACACAGCCCACCTTCCTCTCCCCTCCGGAAAACCAGGCGCTCTCTCAGTTCAAGGGGAGCAATTAGTAGAATTAATTCTTTGTTCCACGCAGAATGATTATTGCAGAAAACTGGGGCTACAGGGGAGGTTTAGCAGTGCGTGGGCCTCCAGCCGTTGCCTCCCGAGGCCTGCGGGACGGGGAGGGTGCAGGCCTTCGCCCGAGGGCAAGAGACATGGAGGCAGGGGACTTGGCGCACAAAGGGCCATAAAATGGTGAACTCCCCTGCTTTTCAATCACAGAAGGATGCCCAACTGTCTTTTACATCCCTGAAAATCCTCCTCATCAGCAGTTTGATCAAGGTGACTGAGAGAGTCCGGGATTTAATCCCGTCTAGGATTACAACTCAACAGTTCCTGCCCCACGGCCCCCAGCCTGCATCTACTTTAAAAGGGCATTTCTTATTTTCCTGTACTGTCAGGAGAGACAGCCACAATGTGGTCAAGGTTGCCTTGTCAATTTATCTGTTATTTATGTAGAACAGGGGGCCTCCTGAACTGTACCGAGGTAAAATTTAAGCTGAGGAAGAAATGTATCTGGATGGGAGCAGTCAGCCTCTGAAATTCAGACAGTCACAGTCAAACACTTAGGAGGACATTTTAAAAGCATGAGTTAATTTTTTCCCAAACAGTATATGTTGTTGTATGACGATATGGAAGCACTTCCTATGGTAGGACTGTCAAATTCGGACTTTATATCTCTTCACATACTACTTATTAAGATCTAAAAAAGGACTGCACAAAGTCAGAGCATAGCATGATAACAAGGTTTAGAGGAAAAAACACTGGAGAGAAACTAAGGCATTATATGGATAATATTTCCATATTTACTTTGAAATTGCACTAAAAACCTGAGATAGCTTTTGTTTCTCAGAAGAAAAATACCCTCCCTCATTTGCCACTTCTCTGCATAAACCCATTTTCCCCTCTGAAACTTGGAGAACATTCTGTAAAAAGTATCTATCTATAGCTTGAATAAGGCTTTAATCTGGCTTTTTTGATAAAACTATGAAGAGAGAATAGTAGGAATAAAAACCTCAAAAGCATCAATACAAATTATTACATGAGAAATGGCATCTAGTTGTCAGTCACATATACTCTATATATTGTATTACGCACTGACTATCACATACTTTTAAATGGGGGTCATCAAATTACATCTCTGGCATGACAACAGATAACCACAAAGATCAGCATGAAATCCTCCTCCAACTGCAATATCCCTAACCCCAGTAAATCTTGAAGAGCTTGGCAAAAGTTAGCTTGCTCTATTTTGCTGCCCTCCCTCTGAAACTGGTTCCCCCCATGCCTGTTGCTGGGCACCAGATACGTCGGATTAAAACAGTATGGCAAATCCAGTGTTCCCAGGTATCGCTCTGGAGAAGGGGAAATGGGAATTTTGTTTGGTTTCTGCCGCCGTTATGACTCTGAGCCACTGAAGATGAGCTGATATTACAGCTTATCCCTTGCCTGCCTGTTGCGGCGGTCAGCCGCAGACAGCACGGCAGGCACTGCTGCAAGCACAGACAAGCTTAAGTGATGGGAAGCGATAAGAGCGCGGAAAAGTGTGAATGAAGCGATCCTGTTCCACCTAGGCGTGGGAGCAAGTAAATTTACCCTGCTCTGGACTATTTCTGTGATACTCCAGGACTGCCTTGCTTTTGGGGGTGATGCAAGTTAACAAGAAGCTGATGAAGTTAAGGAGGTGTGTTACTGCAACGGTTTGAGTGAGGGGGAAGAGGCAGTTCTGAATCGGTCACAATATTTAATGTACTCTGCCCAGCACAGCAGTCCCTTTGCTTTCCCTGGGTACGCTGCATATATGTGGATAGTGAACACATCCCCGCACATTTTCCTGTAGAAGGGTATACTCTGCTATGCAAGCAGCAGGGGGTTCATTTATAAAAACTAAAGTGCTGCTTGAATATAAACAAACAAGCGAGCAGTGTGGCAGAAGGCACCCTTGGGAGAAGAGACATGGCTGGCTGTAGTAATTTTTATGCCCTTCCTCCAAAACTGAGGTCACCCCAAGTTTGTGAGTGCATCTCCCCTTCCCTGGGGAAACATTCTCTGCCGTAGGAGCAGCAGAGCCCAGTCAAATCTGTCCTGGCACCTGTACCTGCTGCTGTTGCTCCAAAAGGTATCTAGAAAACATTTGACACACACTCCCACACATTCGCATGCACCTGTAATCTTAAAGTGAGAGAAGTCTGGCGACACTGTGGGAGTATTCTCTATTTTCCTACACCTTTTGGAGGCCTTTGTGTTGGTGCAGAGAAGATTTTAGATGCTGTCAAACCAAAAAGGAGCCACTACTGCTCCATGCCATTGCTGGTGACTAGACTGAAGCACAGTTAAGCAGAAGATCACATTTTCTATATCCCTGCTCCAATATTGTAAACTACAAGTTCCAAAATAAAACAACTAGAAAAATAGGAAGTAGTAGAAATAACAGAGATGCCTGTCTCAGTCTTTTCCACTGTGTTTCTACCAACAAAATACATTAGATAGAATGGTCATCTGGATTGCAGATCTTTTGTTTCTTCCTCCTTACAACTGCTCATCCCTTTGTCTTCCTCTGTTTCTACTTCATTCTACTCATTTCCCCTCATTTTTATTGCTATTTCTTTTACTGTTACCTCTCTTTACTACCTCAGGCTTTTCCATTCCTGCCAGGTCCATTCCTCGCTGTATACCGCTCTCATTTGATATATTATGTTTTTGTGTAGACCCTAAGCCAATTTACCATTCCACCCAGGTTTCAATCTTCCACTGAACTTCATTTTTCTTCTAACTCCAGTTACATTTCAGAAATGAAACTTCATGTAAACTGTAGTGAGGGGTTTCCAGTGCTTCAACTCAGCTAGTTACCACCATTACTGATGACTTAATGAAATATTTGGTATGGGCACCATGGCAAATTTAGGGCATCTTCCATTGATACATGCTCTACCCTGCCTTTCCCATCACCTGTGGAGTTAGATGGGAAGAGTTTTTCCACAAACATAAATGTACCTCAGTCGAGGCCAAATGTCTCCATTTTTGGGACAAGACAGCCATACAGCTGGTGGGATTATCAGGGCATTACCAAGTGAGTCATGCACATGTCTCTGGGCAGGGCTAACGGGGAAGAACAAGCAAGCCCTCATTAGCAGAAGCAGATGACAACTGAGCTCCCTCCCTCCATCTGCTACCTACAGCAAGACAAGAGGAAATGATGCTGCTATCACAGTAGCTTCTTGGTAGCTTAAGAAGTGAGTGTAAAGTCCCTACTAAGGACGATGCAATGGTAGATGAAGCAATGGAGGACTCTTTCTCTCTTTATAGCCAGCTACTAGTTGTAAGAACTGTAAGGTAGGGGATGAGGACAGGACCCCTTAGGAAGGACGCCACCAAAATCTTACTCATGAATGCAGTGAGAACGGTTACAAGAAATCTTAACAGTTTAAAATTACTGGTTACCCTACTGGACCCAGGTATACATGTAGACCCAGACACGTAACCAGCTAGAGAAGGCCTGAGCTGCAGCAGTGTTTACCCTGGCACAGCATCAGTATTCCTCATCTCTTGAATAAAAAATTGTCATATAATTGACAGTAGGACTTTTGGGGTATTAGTTGGGATTTTGAGATACAGACAGCCAAAATTCACAGAGGTTTCCTATGTCTGAATTCTTTGGAAATCTAGCCCCAAGCTCTTCAGTTTGATGTGGTTCATTTCATTATGAGAGGGTAACTTGAGTTGATTTTGATTAAAAAAAATGAAAATTATCCTCCTTACAGACATGCACGTAAAGGGGAAAATAATAAGGCCAAAGCTCTTCATGCTACATTTTAATTGAAGCTGTAGAAGTATTAATCAGAGGGCAGGGAGACATTTCAGAACAATCAGTTACAGCATCAGATATGAAGTACACCCAAGGCCAGCTCTTCACGGCAGGACAGACGGCGAGCCGTGCAAACGAATGCCATGGCAATAGCACACACAAGCCCAGTCTACCTGCTAGACCCAGCAGTCCTCTAGCAGAGTACAGGTAGAGGTGGTCTGTGCACAACCACCGCTCGGCAGGGATTTTGTCACCTGCTGCCCCGCACAAGCAAAGGCCACTTTTTCTCTGTGACTCTGCCCAAAACTTCCATTAAGGGATTTTCCCACTATTCATTTACAAGTGTTAAATTGACCTTAAATTATGGAGGGATTACTCATATAGATAACGGCCACAAATTCTGCAATGTATACCCCACGTATCTGCTAGCAAACCCATGGGGGTAAGAGGTGCTATTTCTGACTGAGCCGACCAAAAACCTGCTAGTGTAAAGAAAGTAGTATTTCTACAACCCATATTTGTACAAATATGGTTTTTCTGCTCATGGGAGACTGTCTTATTATACTGATACAGTATAGTCCTATTAGAAGTATTTTGCCAATATCATCTGTCAATACTCCTAGACGTGCAAGTTTTCATAGTGTTGAATATTCCTTAGTTTTATGAAGAGAAGGCTGCAGACTTCAGAGGGATGAATCATATCCACATTGATTTGCTGGATCGGACTGTGTGTTACCACACTGTAGAAGTCTGTCTAGGAAAAAAAAGAAAAACTATGCAAAAACATAACAAATGTCTGATACCAGGGAGGAGTGCTTTTGCCTAAAGAGCCTGCTTGTTAACTAGCCTTTACTTAGCATTTTTTATTTTTATTTAGAGTGTTCCCACAGGCCTATTAAATTCCCCTACTCTTAAAAATAATTAAAGGCTGAGTTAATTATCTAAGATATCTCAATTAATAGATTATAAACTGTAGGAAGAAAAAAAACCAACACATAGTCTGGAGTAAGAAGATGCAGCATATTGCCGTTACAGATATTTCCTGTAGATCATTGCTCTACAGTTCCCTAGTCTTCCATATTTTCTATTTATTTCCAAAACAGATGCTTCTTTTCAGCTTATTTTGATTCCAAATGGTTGTCCAACAAAGAAAGGTTTCATATGACACCAAATAATATTTATTTACATAATCACGGCATCTCTGAACAGACCTAAAATTCAAGAATCAGTGAATACTTCAGAAAGTGCAGGACAGAAGTTCACATTTGCAACTGAATTTGTTTCAAAGGTGTAAATGGCTGTTTTATAATCACTGAATATTTGCAGACAGCTCAACTAAAATGCTTCCTGGCACAGACATTAGTTGAAATTAAATATTGCACATTATCCTTAGAATGATGGGGTTTTTCTACCAAGAACTAAGCTTATGCATAGAAAATTCCAAGTACCACTATCAGATCACCTTGATTTAAAAAAAAAAAAATTACAAAATATTATGTTGGGCAAAATAATTCAATTTAAAATTTTGAGATTTCTCATATTTGATCAACTAATTGTACGTAGAATAGGAACTGGAACATATCTGAGTTTTCTGTCAAATTCATCATCTACTGAGAACATTGAAAAAAGAAAGGGAAGAAGGAGAATCACAGATCAAGTTTATGATTAGTGTACTTACGGCTTTCATAGAAGGTGATCTAAACCCCACCAATTTAAATAGCAAGAAAAAAGCTCCAGTTTTATTCCTAGGGTGATTTTTCTTTCTCCACACCATCTGCAGTGTCATTAAGTTCCAGTGAGAGAGTATAACATTTAAAGTTAGGTAAAATTCTAGATCTTTGTGCCCGACCCCTACCCCTGAACTAATTGTAGATAGGCTTAGGAGGAAAGCCGTCTTCCAGAAGAGGGAGGTATGGTAATAACCCTCTAAGTGATCACTTACAGTGCTAAACAAACAGACACAAGTCGTTCTGCAAGTCCTTTCTTTTATGAAGCTGTGGCAGGAATGATCATGCAGAAGTGTTGTATGGGCCTCGTGCACTAACAAGAATCAGTGGAAGCGTTTCCCGGGGAGCCACAATTACAGCACTGATGGAAACACACACTGGCCTCTGCAATATCACCTCCACACAAGTACTATCTGGTATATAAAATAGATTCACAGTAAGAGCTCCCTGTTTTATGAGGGAAAAAGCTTGTATTGCTATATCATATCACTACATCATAAGCATTTCTCCAATAAGTGGTATAAATTTTTAATCAAGCAAATACTCTTATTGAGCCCAGTAGGTTCACTTGTACTAGGAAAACTTGCAGGACTGGCACCAAATGAACAATAGTCATAATCCTTTTTCTCTCTTTTTAGTTTGCACACGTGTGTGTAGAAGAGGAGTATATCTAGGTGATAGGAATGAGAAAACTTAAAAACACATCTAAAATAGTTTTAAAATTTTTGGGGTTTTTTTTTGCAGTCACTATGCAACAGACCATGATCTTGTACCAGTTCCATTCTTGTCATTATAACCATGGGTCTTCTCTAGTGACTTCTCTGGCATTACCATATCTTCTGACAGAACCAGTTGTGTAGCTTTTTCCAATTCCTGCACTACTTTGAACACTACCATCACTTGCTGCATCTCCTGCAGAGGCACAATGAGGGCCCCACACAAGTCTCAGCAATGTGTCTGGCACTTTTCAAGCACAGCACCACTGCCAAGAACTTGAAATCAAGGCACAGGCCAACCACAGGTGAAATCAACAAAAATAGGGAAAGCACAAGAAAGTGCTTAAAAATAAGAATTATTCTGATTGGGGTGGTAAGCACTGTGCACAGCGCACCAGCAGTTTAATCATATGTAAGTTGTAGGGGGGTTTCCCCAGCTATCTTCCATGGTGGTTCTTAACCAACATCTGCATTTTCACCCTTCCAGCACCTCCTCGTTCTCTGGAAGTTAAATATGTTGAAATATGTCAGGAATGTATGTTCACATGTTCTCCTCGGCTGCCGGTTTCAAGGGCATTTCCATTTTCACAATGCATCCATTTACTATCTTTTTTTTCCCCTCAGTACTTATTTGGGCTGTTTTCCAGCGCTCACTGGCAACCTTTCCCCATGTTAGAGTGGTTCAACAGCTGGCCAGATGTGAGACTGCTAGAAAGTTTAATTGCTAGTTTTAGGGAAGGGGCAGCTATTTTAAGTCAGACAGGTGGCCTTCCCAGCTCAAGGAAGAGGAGGTGGCCATCAGCCTGTCCTCTGTTATTTTAAAGATTATTTCAGACAGCCCAGAGCAAGTTCATTCTGAAACTGGTCACTGGGAGAAAAGAGAAGGTCAACCTAATGAGACAGCACAATGTTTTTTGTGTAATTTAGGCATTTTATCTGCATCATAAAAACGTGCTATATTATTGCCAGCTGAGCTCGGACCCTGTCCGTTCTACACGTTAGAAGAACATTATGCATGTTCAAATCAATAGTTCTATCTAATTTCTCTTTATTTGAGGTTTTATCCAAAAACATTGGTATTTTGTGGTTATACTTGAACCAGCGCTTCACCTACAGTGATCACTACTATAAAAGGAAGCTATTCGTAAAGAGACTATTCACCCAAAAATGTATATAATTTTTTTTTTTTTTAAATAAAGGTTTTCGTAAAAACCTAAAAATTCACTGTTGGCACAGTGTGTGTGAGAGAGAATAAAAAAAACCCTACAGTTAAAAATTATATTGAAATATTGAGTAATTACAATGCAGAGTGGAACACCCACATATTGCTGAATTCAGAACCTGCAAGTAAAATTGACTACAAAACCAAAATTGGCTTTGTTGACTTTTATTGCCCTAATCTGCAAGAAATGTAAAAAGCAAACAAAGAGGAGAAGTATTTATAGCAAAAGAAAACTGGATTTGAGACTTACGTTTGTAATAAACAAATCACTTGCAACAGAAATATTTCTTTACAACATGCAGTACAACTTAAATTTGGCACCACTTCTTTCAAACCCTGTTGAAATCTTGTGTAAAATTAATATTTAGCTTTAATAATAATTTATTAACTTGAAGGTTTAGCAAGTATTTAGGCCTTGCTACCACAAAAATACGAGTGATGCCACCCATTACTATCACTTAATACAATTATATATGTAGAACCATCTCCAGGTTCAGAGTCCAGAATTCAGAAATATTCAAAGGACAACTTGTATATGTGCCGTAAAGCGTACATATGGGCTTGGAACATTTGGGGGGGTAGAGGGGTGGGGGGTCTGCATGTGTAAACAATTAATTCATACCAACATTAAGTGTTGTATTATTGGCAATCTTCAGGAACATGACTGTGTTATTGGATAATTATTTCAGTTCTTTTTTGCATTGTGGTAAATATATTAGTCTTACCATCAGCATGGTAAAATGTTCTTTCAGTAGATTAAATGAGGCTATTACATAGGGGAAGAAGAATAAGTGAGCAACAACAAAAAAATTAAACCTCTCATCATTTGGATGGGAAAAATGTGGCTGTCTTCCTGCACTATTATGACCATTTATTGTTTGTGATTTACTTGTAGTTGATGATCAAACACAGTTAATGAAAAACATAGTATTTTCCTAGGTGATATCAGGGAATTTTCGTCATGTTTTTCCATTTAAAGTAAGAAGAACCTGAATAAATGTTCACTTTTAAAAAGTTATGTAATATACATGTTCAAATGCTCTTTCATTTAAACCCTTCAATTCCTCTCATCACTAGAGAAGATTTGGGTTTGAGGACCATAGAAATAGCATGGCATTCTGCAGGAATAAGGAGTAGCCCGAAAGACCCCATCTCCTATTTTAAGTGTAAAACCAAGTGGCCATATCTTCAAGAGAGCTGGCCAGATTTTCCAGAAGTCTCCAAATAAGGAGCTGGCCTCCAAGCACGCCGCCTGTTAAATCTGAAAGCTCTGTCTGCATTAATAGTGTAAAATCCGAAAATCACTTTTGTACAGCCAGGATACCCACTCTGGTGCTGCCTTTACTAGACCGTCCGTGTACTCCAACATCACCATGCAAAACCCAAACCCTGCTGGGGAGTGCTCTTTCAAGCTCTGAGGGCTCAGACACACACATTTGTACACTCTACTGGATCTATTGGTTACGAGTATAACACTGTTTATCTTCTGCACAAGCCAAGTATTTTCCATTTACCTTTTAGTGTTTGAGAAGCTAAAGCTTCTTCATCAAGGAACAGAAGCTGTGATTTTGGTAATTAATTGCAAAAGGCAGATACAAAAAAATGGCTTGTCGGTGCCCAACACATCCTGAATTAGCAATTTGCAATTAGAAATTTGCAATGAAGAAATGTGAAGGACCAAATAAATTCTAGATCAAAATTAGTGACTAATAATTTGACCACTATTAACTTAAAGCAAACATCTGATGAAGCTTAGTGAGCCAAATACAATACAGTATTTGCTCACATCAGTACCTTGTTAATCTCTATATGCTTCTAAAACCAAATGAAAATATGGAGGAATGCACAAACTGATTCAAATTAACCAGGTCTCACTATTCATTTTATGAAAAGCACTGGGCGTGCCTTGCATCCAAAAGCAACAATTTGTTATGCACTGTAGTGCTACAGCACTCCGCAGCATAACTAACTGTTTAAAAATCTGAAGCATTCCTAAAATGTTTCACTTAAACATTTCGGCAATAAAATCTTATTGAACTGTTGCTTTTATTAATTTTTTACACACTACAGACCAAGGGATGCAAGTTTGATTTTTTTTTCTTTTCTCTTTTCTCCCTGTTGTTTTTTTTTTTTTTTAACTTTACCTACTACTAGCAAATAAACTATCTTTTTTAATAAAACCATGGCCTTGAGTTTTGGCCCCTTAATAGTAGCCTACATGGTCGACTACCCTTGGTGTTAAATTTTCTTAAATTGTATTTCTGTCAGTATATCATTTTTTTAAGCAATGGACCCTATAATAGCAAGCTCTGTTCTGTCAGGAGTACATTTTAACAGCATGACACAAGTATTTTTCACTACAGGAGACAAACAATGATATGTATTACATGCAGTAAACATTGCCTTTGGTACATAGGGTTCTCTTAGCATTCATCTGTCTAAAATTTCATTGTGTCCTGCACGGGGAAAAAACCCTGCCTCTCATTAACTATTGCCGAGGGCTGTAGGTTTGTAAAGTGCCAACAATGCATTGTCACATTTCTCACAAAACAAGGGCTTGATTGAATAATACAAGAACGGTAGAAACCCAGCAAGGTGGATTAGGGGATATTTTAATAGTAAAAACAAAATAACAAGCCTTTCACTGAGCTGCTTAACTAACAATCTTGTAACCAAATTTTTTTTTTTCTCCTTAAAACAGGCCCAGTCTCCCCAAAAGAAGCAGGAACAAGAACTTTATAAAATAAAGATGTTTTGCACTTAAAATAATATGGTCCTGGCAAGAGAAGAAAAATGGCAATTTTTCTGTGTGAAATGCACCCAACCCTGCAATTTGACAGTACGAGGCCCGCAATGGCAGCAGTTCCGAAATTCCCAGTAAATTTACAAAGGGGCTGCAGTTCAATAGTTAATCAGACTATTACACTCCTAGTTACTTGGAAATACAAGTTTTCCATTACTGATGCACATGAAGCAGCCTCTAACTGCAAGGGCCCACCCCTGAGAATCTCTCTTCTGTGACATCTTTACCATACATTACGTGGGTGTATACAACCTCAAGCGAGCCATCTGCAGCAGGGTCACCATCTCTTTTTGTGAATCAGTAGGTTGGGAGTGGATTTATAATCAGTGGATTTATAAACACGGGCAAAAAATCTCCTCTGATTTCAAAAACCACCATCAGGAGCGTGGAGCACTTTCAGAAACCTCATCGGCTTTGCTGAACTCGAACATGACTTTCATCCAGCACCCTAAACGACCAGCACCGTAAATGGGTAACGTGCAGAGAATTATTCACGAGAATAAAATCAATCAAAGTATACAAAATTACTCAGATGCAAACGCAATGCATTATTTACTTCTTAATTGCTCCTTTAAAGAAATATGACTCTTTCCCCTCTTTGGGACAGAATCATCATGGTCAGAAAAGAAAACAAGCAGGATTGACTTAATTTTTTAGAAAGTTTGGGTAAACTCACTGCTCCACAAAAACATCTTCTGTGGTAGCCAAATCACTCCCAAGATCTCTGTTGTCTCTACTATAAAAACCAGAACAAGACATTTTCTCAGCCCCAAGGGAACAGACACCTTGAGCAGCAACACAGAAATAATGCAGTCCCAGATCCAAATTTAAGGCAAAACTTCCTCCTTCAAAATGAGGAAAGGCTTTTTAGCTCCTGAGAATTATTGGAAAGGGATTATCACAAACACTGATTTAAAGTAAGCTGCAAGTATCTTGGTTAGATCTTCTGGGCCCAAAGCAGAGAGAACTGCAGCAGAAGGTAAAGCAGCAGTCTGTATACAGAGGATAAGGTTAAAGCAAACAACGGATGGAGCTGGGGAGGGGCAGAGAGAAAAGAGGAAGCAAATATCTTTTTAAAAGGTGATAAGACTTCTTAAAAGGTCGTTACGGAAATTACCAGGGATTCCTGCTTCCCAGGAATATTTTAAATTAAAGCGCTGGCATACAAAATGTCCAGCAGATCGATCAGGAGAGGCAGATAGACAACTCTTTATCCTAGGCACATAGTTCATTTTGCATCTGATAACTGTTGGCTGTTGTCAGGGTTGTTTAATGGGTGGGGGTTTAAAAGGAAGAGAAATTTACAGCTGTTTCACAGAGACAGAGAAGAGATCATTTGCTCTACATAGCCTTCAAAAAGAAATATAGAGAGTAGCTGGCATTGGAAAATGCTGAGTTTCCTTGCCAAAGCCTGTAGCCTTATGAGATTCTCTATGCATCTCCTCAGCAGAGCTGAAGAAGGTTTGGCTGGAACAAAATTGCTTCTCACCAGCAGCATCTGCTACAAGATCTGGAGATCTCTGTCATAACAAAGCCTGTTTTCAGATTCCTGCCCTCCTGTAGGTGCCGAGTGCCAGATGAAGGGGCTGGAACAGGATAAATGGGCTCTGCAGGCCCTGCATCCAACTGAGGGGGAATTGCCATGAGAATGGGGGAACGCGACTATAAACTCCTTTCCAAGGGCCCATCCTACAAATTCTGCTTTGGCAGAACCAAAGGAGGGTTCACAGCAGATGTTCTGGATAGACCTGTCAACATTAAGCTGAGCTTCTTTGGCAGCAGAAGCAGCACGGGGCTGTAAGGGTACAAAAATAACTTGAAGAATCTTAGGTTGAAACTTTGGCACTGGTTGGGATTGCAATTGCTGGCCTTTTAACTGTTTCCTGAATAGTTTGTCTAGCCTCCAGCAGGACCTCTCTGGGGAGGTTCCTACCAGGGCTTCCCTCACCCTGCCAGAAAGGAGCTGTATAACAGGAAAAACCTAGGCTGGGAATCAGCAGAAAGGACACAGAGCAGAACAGTACAGGGCTACTAGAGGCCATCAGAAAAAAGCACTGCAGAGGCTGAAGGAGAATTTGGTGCTCTGTCACATCAACCACCATTGCTCAGAGAGCTACTGCCCAGAGCCTTCCAGGTGCAGAGCTTGTCTTTGCCTGTCTTGACCATTACGTGTCACCTCTGCAGCCTGACCTCTCCCACCCTCTCGCAACATAAGGGGGAGCATTTAACTTCTCTGCTCTCTGCACACACAAAAACTAACAAAAGCCCAGGCTATTTTTACAAGGCGATCCTACCAGGTGTGCCGAGACTGTATCTAGCTTCCCGCTTTGCCTTGAAAGGGTACCTCCTTGAACAGGTGACAGTTGGCCCACCTCCTGCAGCAGGCTTACCTCCTGGAGCGTGGGTGCTAGGCTGGTCCAGGAAGGGTATCTCAAACAGCCACCTCCATCATTAAAAAAAACCAAAAAAAAACCAAACCAAAAAAAGGTCATAATCTGTTCCATTTGCATTTCTTCATTTCTAAAGAATGCAATGTTGGAATGTCGAGGCATCAGTAACAACTGTCTAACACAGCTGATCTGTAAGGGCTGCCAGGTAATCAGGCTGCTTGATTTCTTGAGACTACAGAAAAAGCCAGAAAGCCCACGGTGGGCACACGGACGGTAACTGCTATGTAACTCTGTAAAACAAGATGCTCACCCATCTGTCCAGAGTCTTGTGTATCCATTCACTTCAACTCCGCTGACAGACACAGAAGGCCAGTCTAACTTCAGCATTCGTAAGTGATGTTGCTAGAAAAGGTTCACCTCCTCCACTGTTTTTTACTATAGGAGTTAAAGATTCATGCATTCGCTACAAAGCCTCTAAAGCAGATGAAAAATACTCATAAAACTAGATTTAAATCATCTCACCGTTAGTGTATCATCACAAACACTTAACTGCTGGAAAATGTGTTGACTAATCCAAAATAAATGCATGCGAGGGTAAAAATAGAGACAAACTTCACATGCCGCTCACAACTCTGTTTCAGTGCAACAGCCTAATGCAAAACAAAGTCCTTGACTAGTGCTACCCTAAGACTTTAATACATAGACTAAAGACAAAGCTGGGGTCCTGCTCACCTTCCTTGTGCATCAAGCTAATAGCAACGGGAGAACAAGGAGGGGAAGGAAGAAACATGCTGGGTCTTGCCATAGTCATTACTGGACATCCTCCAGTGTCCTTGGACACATTACTCCTTTTCTCTAACACCTGGCACCGTACCTCCCCACTGAAAATTTTGGGTGAAGCCTTAATAAAGCTCTGACATCCATTGTTAAAACTCACAGACTAAAAGTTCTGTGCTTTGGTGCAAGCAGCGACTCAGCTTGTGTGACTTTTTGGAGTCACTGCAGCAAGTCGTGAATGATGTATGAAATGAAAAATCCCTGCTCACTGCACACAATTCAGATAGTAAAATCTCCCTGGAGCATTAAAAAAAGCACTTAAACATGTCATTTTATTTTTGTCCTGTGCCCAGAAGACTCCCTCATCTCTCCCGAAGAACATGCAGATACCTCAGCTATCACCAGCGAACGAGAAAGCACACTCAGAGCTAAAGTGGATCGGTTCAGTTCACACAGTGTTTCCAGGAAAAGATACAGGAACCTGGAGCAAACCAGATAGAATTATATTGGAGACATGTTCAGGCCTCTCTCCAAACACACTTTTTTGGGTCATTTTTTAAAGTAATATCTAATCTCATCAGCCTTACTCTTTAACTTGATTGACCTTTGGAGATTGCGTTAAGGAAGACACAACAGCATGCTCAATGTAGTTAGGACCATGAGAAGAAATATTTGATATAACTATCATGTGTGCGACTAGACATCATTTATGTTGGGACAAATACAGCAGCATGCTTTGACTTCAAGCCTCTATTCTTTCTGGCCCCTTTACTGGAACTTTTTTCCCTGCCTGCCTTTTGGAGTTGACCTTTTAAATCTGGCAGAGCCAAAAGTCTGGTGCCATAATTTAGCCATCTTCTACGGCTTTCATCTGTTTTCTAATGAGTGCCTGTTACATTTTTCATATCCTTAGGAATGGAGGAGCTAGTAGAGTGCAATAGGACTTTTTTCTTCTTTTTTTTTGGTTTGGGTTTTTTTGGGGGGGAGGGAAGGGTGGTGACGAGAGTGATGCAGAACACAGGGAAATATTGGGTTACTCCCAATGGGAATTTCTTCCTAACCAAAACTTCTGCATGCGATGGGCAGCCTCTGTGCACACATCCCCACATCCAGAATGACAGAGGAACTCCAGAATTAATCTTGCAGCAAAAACGCTCAGTTTGGAGCACACAAACTGTCACTCTTTCCCAATTGCTAAAAAGTGTGGAGTTGTCCAGTTTGCTGGTGTTCCTTTTAAGCACAGGGAGGATGGAAAACTGACAGCAAGACTGCAAATCTACGGAAGAGTGATCTGCCCAGATGCAGCTGTCTTGGCGACTGCATTTAGTTTTAGGAACAGAAACCAGGGGTCCCATCTAATGACAACTGATGTTGTCTTCTCTTGACAAGTTTTCTTAAATTTGCAATTTAATAATTTTTCCTCCCCAAATATTACTGATGAGGAAGAACAGTTACCTACACCAGCATCACGTATCTGTCATCTTTAGCATTCTGAAATTTCAGGGAAAGCAGAGAAAAAGGTGCAAGTGTTAACCCGTTTGCTTCTCTAGCTTCTTCATATAAAAACTAGAGCCGTAGCTACTTCTGCTCCTCGCACACAGCAGAAGGAAGAAGGAACTATGGTGGCCATCGGATATATGCCACTGACGCAGGGGCAGACACAAGGACTTTGCATCCTCCACCCATTAGCACTAGCACCTTCAACAAGCAACACTGCAGTGAGGCTGAATTAACAGTAACTGCTGGATGTTGGGTTGTTCAGGCTTTTTTTCCTGTGACAAACCGAGAGGCAGACAGTGAATACACTGGTAATATCTGATCTATGCCACCTCTGGATGTCACCACCTCATCTGGAAAGCAAGGTACTGCTGGAAACTGCTATAACACACAGGCTACGGAACCGTGCTTTACAGTGTCTTTTCTCAACAGACAAGCACACCAGGTCTAGGTTAGATTCAGTTCCACAAGTCAGCTAGAGCTTAAGGATTCAAAGAAGCAGTGTTTAAAAACATGCATAAACCAGTTCTTCAAAATCTGGTAGGTAAGAGGGTTCGTTCTTGAGTGCCTTGCAGGGATAGTGGTTTCAGGCTTACACTGACAAAAATCACATCTTTCCACTTAGGCAAGATTTTCTGGGAACCTAAACATGCTTGCAGTCATTTTCTAAATTTGTTTCCTTCCCATTCCAAATTTTTTTCCTCCTTTTTTTGGGGGATGGAAAAGGAATACTTGTCCTTTTACCAGCTTTTTGACATTCTGCTAAAAGTGATGCTATACTACTTATATAATATTGAGAGTATTGCCTAAATAAGCTAAACAGGCGGCATGTAGGAGTTGGTGGCAAGAACTAACTTTTCCAAAAAACACACCTTAAAATCAGAAGGATCAGCTTATGAGGAGAAAGAGCTGGACTTTAGAAGAAAAGAATTTGTGGCGGTTAAAATGAAAACATCTGACAAAAAAAAAAATATAGAGTGATCGTACTTCTGCTAAAAAAACCTTACACATATTTTTATAAACACATATATCTATACAGATAAAAATTATTTTTTCAACAGGTCACAAGGAAAAGTGTTTATCTGCCAACGTAGTCAGACTACATGATTAATAATAAGATTACCTAGTATAGCTGGTTCCAGAATTATGTGTTCTATCAAGACTGATAAGCTGACAAATTACAGTAAATGTTGCAAATATATACTAGCTTGTATTCAAAAAGTAAACCTCAGGGATCTTTTAGTAGAGGAGGTATATTTGTATAAGGAGCAAAAAGAAGTGGGGGAAAGCAATCATCTGCTTAGCATAGTAGGGAGAGGTTGTACTTCTTGTGCTCACCTTCAAACTATTCCATTGCCAAATTGTTAAAGAGCTTCCAATGGGCACTGCCATCTACACTACACTTTTCAGATGTGTTCTTATAAAACATATATGTGTATTTTACCTATAATTATCAGATAAGCACCTATGTCAAAGACACAAGGAATAGGGAGAAGTAGTAAGACACTGTTACGGCTATTACAGGAAAATGCTCAGGCTGTGCTGTGCCTAGAGACAGAGAGTCATTGGGACCCTGACAGGGACACATCAGGGATTGTAATGGAATGCCTCAGAAGAAGACAGAAGACACCCATCGTTGGATGCGTGCTCGTGAAGTAGTCATTTCTCTTTGCTTTGCTCGCTGATTCTTTTCACTAGTGGTTCACTCCGCATGATGACTGAATTAGGTAAGGAGGTGCTGGGGGAAGCGCTCTTGGCTAACTTCCGACTACAGCCAGCCTCATTAAAACCAGCACATTCGCTGCAATGTTTACAGCATTTCCTCTAGGTTTTAAGATTGTTTTAATAAGTGAAATTCTGAGCAGAGAGAATGTATTTTAATTTACTTTTTAGCACTCCCTGTTATAAGTATTCAATGTCATGCTGGATTTTTTTAAATACTATATGGAGCATAAAAATGCATGAATTTAATATCTTAATAAAAACGAACACATCCTTCTAGAAGCCTGAAGCTGCTAAGTACACAGGACAGGTTCATTAGCACAATTTTGGAGCATGAAAAAAAAGTGAATTGAGAACCCAAGATTCACAAACATCAACACAAAATCCCAGGGCTTTTTAATAAAGTTTTGTCCCTCTTCCTACCACTCACTGTCTCCCAGGAAAACTGGGGAGAGCGGAACCCATGAGCTGCCAACAAGTTGTAGAGACAAGCCTGGAGCTGGACCCTTAAATCATCCACCAGCAGCTTGATTTGGGGGAAATGGTATGTAGGATTAGCATACAAATAACAATCCTTTCCAGCAGAGAGAAACAGGGCAAGATTGTTACTGGTGTCAAAACTTTGATTGACAGCCTAGACACGGTGGCAAGGTGCCTGGCCAGGAGCAGAGTTGTGGGTTTGAGCTTGTCCTGGACCAGGGGGACCAGGCAGGTATGTCATGCTATATAGTATGTAGCACATGAAAAAAACGGACACAGCAATTCAAGATGGGTTTGCAGGCAAAGCCATTCCAATTTTAAATATTTGGCTTTACTAAGGCATGTTTCCAAATTAATAGGCCCTATGGCTTTCAATAGGATTATTCAGGGTGTATCAAGTCAAGCATGTAGTATACATTTGTAGGATTAGGGTTAATGTTATTTTAGTATAAAGTGTTCTTAAATGTATCAGATTACAAATTAAATAAGGAAGCCAACAAAAACTAGTGCAGAACAACTCCTTATTGAGACTGCCCTCCCCCTTCTTGACACTTTATATAAGGCAGACACATTAGGCTTATAAAGATTTCTTTGAAAAGTTTCAGGGATCTTTTTTTTTTGGTAAACCCAAATCTCAAATCCTAGAAACCTCTGAATTCTGTGTAAAAATTTGTTTAACACAAATCAGAAAGTGGAGAAATTCTTCGTGGGAATATGAATTTTTAAGTTTTCTACTATCTAAAACAAACAAGCAAATCTTAATTTTTAAATGTGAATTTTGAGAAAGAGTAGTAGCTCTGAAGGTAAGAGTCCTGGCTTCAGAGAAACAAGATTAATGTAGAAGCAACCATAGTGACAGAAGATGGGAACTAAGACAATAACTCACAGTGATTTCAATTCTTATTACAATTCCTAATCTGTAGCTTGTAACTTACTTAAGCTATCACTACCTAGAAATTCTTCCAAAAAATTTATCTAAAAAGACAAAAACAAGTTCAGTGATTGTTACTGGAACTACTTTTAGAAGTTGATCAGCAATAACAAATTTCTGGTTTTTAGAGGAGATGTATTTAAAAGGGGGGTTAATTATTAAATATGTATTTGCATCAACTTTTCTCTAATATGTATTTCTCTGTAAGGTATTTGCAAAGAAATAACATTATAAAATGAAATAAAATAAAAACAACATTTATTTTGTCCCATGGTGGAACAATAATACTGCTCGATGCAGGGTTACAATATAATAAATACTATTCACTAGGCTAGAATCTGAGACTCTGCATATGCTGATATTTATGGCTTGGAAGCTTGTCTTGAACAAAAATCAGGTTTGATTCACAAGCATTTTGCACATTTTAGTACCAAGATATAAAAGTGATAACTCCTGTACATAAAGTCCAAAAATTCAAGCTTTGTTCAAAACAAAGGTGCGATACGAAAGAAGCGATACAAGAGGAAGGGGACATTTGCTACCTGGTGTAGTACAGTGGTGGCCTAATTAGTCCAATATATCATCACTTACAATATATTGAAAGGTGTAACAACTTATTCTCACTTATTCACTTACTCTCACCTCCCCAAACGGAGAAAGATACAATAAAATCCCTGATGTTCTCTGCTCTCACCCCCCCCCAATAATTTTATCTTTGCCTGTTGTGCAATCCTCACTTTCATCCACTATGTGCCAACATAAGACATTATCATTTTTTTTCGCAAAAGAAAAGATGAAAAGCTTAAATTCCAGTCCTGCAGAATGCCACTTCACTCAAGACCTGCAGGAGAATTTCCCAAGGAATACTGTTCCAGAGCTGAACACGCTCATCTCTTTCATAAAAGTAGCGATTTTCTGCTAGAGAAAAGTTCCCGTGTGTTGCGTTTTGTTATAAAATAGATAAACAGGGTTCACTCTAATCCCAAAGGAAAATATTTTGCAGTTAATAATTGAGGTCATTGTGTTCTTTGAAAAATAGGTGCTAAATACTCTCCAGTTGCCCGTAGCTGCAGTTCTGACGTGAGGCTGGGAGAGGGACTGAATTGTGATTTTCGCTATGCTGGCACTCCATCATGACATTTTAAAACATGTTTAAATTAAACCTGCAACTAACCTTACCGATTGCCATGGGGCTATCAGGATGCTTAATTGTTACCATACATTTAAAGTCTGTCTTAACTGGTTGTGAGTGCCTGTGTAATGCAGGGTGCAGAATTCCTCCATGATTTCAGCATGAATGTGTGCGTACCATACCTAGCAGATGTGCAGAGAGGACACGAGCATGGAGAGCTTGCAAGGTATCTTAGCTGTACGTTGCTTCATTTTGATACATGGCTTGCTAAAGATCAAACTTGGCTGAACTACTCATCCTGTTGTTTGAGCAATTTACGTTCTCTCTAGTATTTGGTTAAGAACTGATACTACTTTTGTGAATTTTTGACCCAGGGTATGTTTCAGGGTTTTTGTTCATTTGTTTTAATACTTTTATAAATTCTAGAAAGCAGCAGAACCAGCAGTTCAAGTAAATTCAAATTTTAGTTATTTCTAGCCCATTACAGACTTTTTTTTTTTTTTTTTGGCCTGATCAGGTACAGCTAGGACAATCCTTTTGCAGGACAATGATGATTTGATAGATTCATTCATATAGCTATAAAAGCAACACATTCTAGAAATTACTTAAACAGCATTTCCTCTTTCAAAATATGAACCTGCTGATATCTGTAGTCATTTTAAACAATACCGATCACATACAACTCAAGACTCAAGTGCCAAAGGCTAACTGATTCAGAATATGCAAGAAGCAGCCTCAGGAAGGTGTGAAACAACAGTACCAGAATTATCTTACAGGGAAGTAAGTGTAAAACATGCAAAGCTTTTTGACAATGTAGACTCATTACTTCAGATATTTGTGTCTGAAAAACTTCAAAAATTTAACAATTTTTTGATCAAGAAAAAATAAGCTTGTGACTATTACTTAGATTTATTTAAAGGGTCAACCATTGTCATACTAAGGAATCCATTGGGAAGTTAGCCATCAAAAAACCCAACGCATTTAGTAAGGTACACCCAAAATACGGATTCTTAAGGACAGTGATAGTTAAGACCATTTTCATTTAGAAAACATTTGAGTATTGCATACTGTGTATTTTGGTTTCCAAAACCACCATAAACATATTTAACTTCAGTGAAAAATTAAAAGAGAAAGCAATTCCTGAAGTCAGGAGGGCTGAATGTATGTAACAACGCTGGCCATTTCTATGGCCAAATCTCAATTATCCATTTCCAGTATTTGAAGTTTTCACTTTGCTCATGACTATATATTTAAGGAAAACAGCTATGCTTTTACATATTAATCAAACATTCACATCAAGAATGAAAGCTTTGTATTTTCTGGAACATTTGAAGACTATAGCTAATACAATGTAACAAAAGTTAGTAAGATTTTTTTTTTTTTTTAAATTATATAGTAGGGACTTGTTTTTCAGTTTTGGGTAAAATATCCACAAAAAACTAACTACGGTTTCAAGCATTTTTTATTTTTTTTTAAGCAGAAAGTAGAAGGGTCTTAAAGGCATCTCTGTGCTAGATAATAGAGGCAACAAGGGCTAAATATTCTTCTACTACATTATACATCGATGCATTGTTTCACATATGCTTCTGACCAAAAATGCAGAAAGTTTCCAATTAAAACTTGGATGTCAAATCACATGTCATAATAGAGTTAGAATATTTAGTCCTGAAGTAAATCATTTTAATATGAGTATTATTTTAAACATATTTCATAAAACCACTAGTCTCAAGGTCGCTTCTGAGGAAAAATTCAGCAAGGAAGAAATCAAGAAAGTTGCATTTCTTTTAAAAGAGGCTATAGAAAATACTAAGCAGACCTATAGAATTGTTGTTCTTTCAACCAAGAATGTTATCCCATCCTCTGGCACTGCAGACTTACCTAGGCTGCCCCAAAAAATCACCACTTTTATTAAGATTTATTGAACTGCTATGTATTGACAAAATCTTTGTAGTAAAATAATTTTCCATCAAAATACCCTGTTAATGTAGAAAGGTAATGAAGAGCTGTAGGACAGGCTTTAAGAGGCACTGTACTTTCATCTGAAAAGTCTCCTGAAATTCTTTGAACGCTTCCAGGGGATTAATGAGGTATTTTGACAACACACGAGAAATGTCTGGTTTTTGAGAAGCCTTATAAGAGGGAACATTCACATTCTTGGAAATTAAACTGTGTATTTTAAGCCACTAAAAATAACACGATTATTAAAAATTTGGCAGCTCTGAAGAAAAATACCAGCAGATATGGGGAAACACATGGAACTACTGAAGAGCGTCAAACTTGAGTACACACATTTTACGGCATTTCAACATGACTTAAACACCAATTTTAACAGCTTAATTGAATGTTTCTTATTAAAAGCTATCACAGATGAACTAAAATAAGAACAAGCTAAACTAGCCAGAGTGTAACTAAATCAAAAGCATTATTCCTTGCAAGTTGGGTGGATTAACTGTGCGTACGTGCATTACTCTCCTTGTAGTACACCCTCATCCCTTCAAGAACTGTTAAGATGTTTTGAGGCTTTCAAAACCTTTGGCAATTAGTGGGAAAGCAAGTAGCATTGTTTGTTTGTTTTTAAGATATGCTAAATGATACCATTAATGTAAATTTAGGAGAATATTTATCTTACGTACACAGCAAAATTATTAAAAGCAAGCCGTTACACCTACCATTTTTATATATATTTTAAAATATTTTTAGGGCCTGTTCCTACAAATTAGTACTCCCTTGAATACTTCAATGCATTGCAACAAGGATATTAGTGTACAAATAAGGGCTCAGTTCTACAAAACTTTAGTGAAGAAAACAGAGCTCTCTTAAGCCTCACTTTTGTAAATACCTCAATATTCCTGAAAATTCAGAGTGCTCAAATCTTTAAAGATCTACCTTTATTTAATCAAGCTGGGCAAGAAGCATACTGAGATGTCATTTTGAAAACACCTTGTAACCTATGACCTGTGAAAATATCCATATAGAGTCTTTATACATGCATTTAAGAGAGCTGGTATCTTAGGTGTTTGCAATACTTAATGTGCACTTTCCACGAGAGGAGAGAAATAGGATCTGCTAATCAGTACCAGGCCACAAAACATTTTAAGTTTCTCTAAGTACTCCTACATAATACTATTTTTTAAATAATAATTGCCTTTAGAGTGCGAGCAGTTGTACAGGAAAAGGCTGCTTCCTAAACTCTACTCTTCTCAGTCTGTGCCCTTTCACAAGCTAAATATTTTACAGAGGCAGCATCTTTACGCTGCTTATGGTTGAACATTTTACTTTCTGTAGTCACGTCTCATTATTTACAAGATCTCATCCAATATATGTGTTTTAAAAACTTGGCTTTGAACGAGCAAGCAGGGAAGGGAAAAAAAACCACCTAACGTGACCTGCCCCTTTCTTCGGGAAGAGTGATCTCCTCATCTTCATAGCCATTCAGTGGTACTTTTAAAGTCTGCAGTACATTTACGAGCAAAATCAGTACCAAGGTTGGGCGGTGGGGGGGTAGACTTTTGTGTCACCATTCTCCTCATCCCCAGTAAGGTTCTAGATGTGTTTAAGGGCAAAAATTCCACCCCAATATATTAGTTTTGTTAATCCTTTTCTATGATCTGTTTTGCCTGGCTAGGAAAATTATGCAAAAAGCAATAAAAGTTCTAATTCAATTTCCATGTTAAGAGACGGATTTGGAAAAAAAAAAAAAAAAAAAAAATCTATCAGAAACCATATTCTTTGTGTTTACTAAGAGATATGCACTCCAACATTTAGTGTCATGGAGCTGGAGTTAAAACCAGAAACGGTGAAGATAATTTAGCTGCATGAATGCCTGCTCTTCAGCAAAATGCTGCCAAAATTAAATAGGAATGAAACAGCACTTTGTAGTCATTGGTCGCTCAGCAGGGTTTGCGTAGTTAAAAACCTAAGTGAAAAGGGTGATTGACCTACATTGCTACTAGCTTAGCACAGCTGTACTTTCATATTTTTGCTGCATCCGAGGAAGCTCATTATTTAATACAACTGAGTTACATGTAATTGTCAGTCTTTCATTTTACACTTTTAGGGGCCAGATATTAATCTCAAATGTGCGGCAGGCATTACTGCGCATCTGGAGACATCCGCGGCTGCCCATTTGCGTGCAAGGCTAAGAGATGGGATTGCACAGGGTTGCACCTGAAATTCAGAGGCTGCCCAGGGGTAGGAGGACCTCGCAAATATGCAGAAACCAAATAAGCAGATGGAACAGAAAGCAAATCCCTTGGCACCCCAAAGGCAAAGGCTCTGCTGTTTCCCTATTGTTTTGAGCAGAAGCAGCCTGGAACACACAACCAAAGCGCATTTCACACAAGTCATACCTGCGGTTTAAATAAGTAATAACATTCCAGTTAACAACCAGTTTGACATGTTAACAGCCCAAAGGCTGTTAACATAACGACTGGTCATTAATGGCAGTAATGACAGATTTCAAAGGGAATATTGTGCTTGTAAATGGACATGCTGCCAGTCAGAAGAGAGGACAGAGCGGGATAGGCTGTTACATTAAGATGTCACAGTACAGCTCTGGAGGGAAAAAGAAAAGGGAAAAAAAAAAAATTTCTTCCCTATTTCACACACTGTAAATGGACTTGAAATATTGGCGTAAACCTAAGTTCCTTAAATTAAGTCTTCATTTTCTAACCCAAGAGTGTATAAGCAGGAGACAGAAGCCTGCAGGGGAATTATACTCTGCATATCATTTTCACCGAGTGTGTTATTTCTAACATTGAGTCCTTTCTTTACTCAAGTCAGTTCTCATCCTCGTTAACAAACCAGAGTTCATTCCGTTTGCGGCCACCCTAGTACCCTCGGTGTCATACACCACCTCTGAAACCACTGGAGTGACTTACATGAATCAGATTCCGGGGTAAAGCCTCTCACACCCAAAGCGTCTTCCAAGCTCATTACCTCATTAAAGATTTCTGCCACCCCCTCAGCCCCCCCCCAACCCAGAGAAAAAGGTTTTAATATAGCAAAATTAACTAATTTTACCAAAGGAGAGAGCTAAAGCAAAGCAAGTTGTGAAGTTCTGAAGATACAGAGTATTTATAAAAAGCTCAAAGTGGGTACCCTCAGGGCTCAAATGTGGAACAAGAGTGTGCATCAGGGCTGAGGGAGTGTTTAGTTTTTTGGCAGGCATCTCTAAAAGAGAGATACTGGAAGTATCTTTGCAAATAGCCAAAGACACAATCACACAGTTTGTGAATTTAACCATGAATGTTAAAGCACCCAAACTGGCTACATTATTGCTTATAGCATCTGTAGAATGGCTGTCTTATTGAAAGACATAATGAACACAGAGAGACAAGTTAATAAGCAATTTTATTCTTTACAGTATCGTGCAAGGCACATATCCTCTAGAGGGCACCACATAAATTAATAGGAAGCTAGAACAGTTTTATATGTAGCAAAGACTCCCTTTATGGTTAAAAAGAAAAAAATACAAGAGGATAGTTTGAAACTGTAATCGAACCCATATCTGATCATTAGTACAAAGTAATTTATTCTTTAAATTCATATCAAGTGGGTTGCTAAATATGAAAGCTTATTTGACTACAAAGCTAGAGAACATTTAACTAGTTTCTACATTAGCATTAAAAAGATCACTTTTATAGGTTCACTGCATAACTAAGTAGATAAGACGCAATGAGGCAAATGACTATCTGCAATTACCTTAAGTGCATCAGTTTGAAGTTTAGTGTAAATACCAAGTTTAAATCTATGCACTCACAAGAATCACTAATAAAAGGATCATGATAAGATAGCTTCATTAAGACTTGATAAACCTGGAGACAAAAATCAGAAACATCTTCAAATTGATTACAGAATTTCTCACGTATGCTGGTTTCACTGGTGCTAAATACTGTGTAGGACCAAGTAACTAAAACACCAGTTTCGAATGTGGTCATGACAGATGAAAAATACAGTCTCCTTTCTCAGAATCACTTCGTATGAATTTTAACAATCTGTTAGCAAAATATTTATTTATTCCTGTTAGACCTTCAAAGACCAGAGAGCAACAGAGTGTGTGTGTGTATGCACACATTTCTGCTGGGGAAATGCTTTGCTCGTATCTCTACTACTAGATCACTTTTGGTTTTGATTTTAAACATTTGATTTTAAAACATTGGATCTGCTGCTCTAGCACTTGGGAGATTCAGTAAGTTCAAAGTCTCCAGTAAATTTGGAACTTGGATCAAAGAGTCATAACAGAGTCTTCTCACTCCTGCAGGCATTTGTTGTAGAAAGAGTCTTAAAATGGGTTTAAAAAAATTAGGATAAGTGTTACCTTCCCCCCAGAAACTGTTCCAGCTCCTCTCTGTAGACACACGCTTTAAGATCACAAGTGACCTAGGTTCACGTACAACAATTCCCTTCTATTCAAGCAGTTCTCTGCCAGTTTTTAAAGCAAGGTTTTGTTACCTACTTCTTTGGCAGCTTTAACACAATGGCTTTAAAATGTGGACTCTATGCTAAATTCCCAGCACTCTGTCTTGTGTTCAGCTCAGAGTTTTAATGAGTAGGAGAGCACTTTTACCAATAAGTAGTCCAAGCCCATGCCTGAAGAACCCTGATCTGCCTTACAGCCCCAGCTCAACAAATGCACAACAAATGCTGCGTTTCTGAAGGTTTTGTTCCACTCCAGAAAAAACAGCTTGAAACATGAACAACCAGAGTACCAACAGTTGCTAACAACGTTTTAGTTGTGGTTCCTGTTCCATCCTACCTATGCTGTACAATTTAGAACTGATCAGTGTGTGGGAACCTCCTATTTGGTACCTATGCTTAAACTGAACTTGTAAGTTAACGTGCTCAAAAGAGACTTTTAATTTTTCCCCAATGTATTACTGACTTGAATGTCCCTTTAAAAGGAAAAGGCTTCACTACAGGGGCAGGGGAAATATTCCCAGAAGTTCACGTTCGCCTGGAGCAGCTAGTCTCATTAGACCCCCTCTACAGGGAATGGAGGAAAGGTGCTCCTATAGGAAATAGGTGCTCTGAACCACTCCAGAGGAGCCTTTTCTCTCTATTTACTATTGAGAGCCTAGGGAGACTAAACTTTCCGATTAAACTTAGCTCCTGCAAAGTAGCCCTATTTATTCACATACAATCTGCCGATAAACTAGCCCGGTGCTGCCCATCAGTACTTTGCTACGAGTTATAACTCAAATACTTTCGAGAATGTAGATCCAAACAAGAGATAGAAAATCAGGTGATGATTTGCTGTCTCTGAGAAGTAGCAACAGGTTACCCAATATTCCACTCAGGTGATGGAGTTAAAGCAGGACCAGAGCGGATTTGAGCCTACTAACTACGTGATTATTTAGCATGGGGAAGACAGTTGGTCATGTTGGTCCAGCTTCTAACGGCTAAATGGCAGCATTCATAAAAGCTTCCAGTGCCACAAATGAAATCCCTTGGCAAACTAAGAGGATTCATAGATTCATAGATTCATAGATTGGTCCAGGCTGGAAGGGACCTCCAAAGGTCATCTAGTCCGACCTCCCCACAGTCAGCAGGGACACCCCCAACTAGACCAGGTTCCCCAGGGCCTCGTCGAGCCTCACCTTGAATGTCTCAAGGGAAGGGGCCTCAACCACCTCCCTGGGCAACCTGTTCCAGTGTTCCACCACCCTCAGAGTAAAGAACTTTTTCCTAATATCCAATCTAAATCTCCCCTTCTCCAACTTAAAACCATTGCCCCTCGTCCTGTCGCTGCAGGCCTTTGTAAACAGACCCTCCCCAGCCTTCCTGTAGGCCCCCCTCAGGTACTGGAAGGCCGCTATGAGGTCTCCCCGGAGCCTCCTCTTCTCCAGGCTGAACAACCCCAGCTCCCTCAGCCTGTCCTCATAGGAGAGGTGCTCCAGCCCCCTGATCATTTTGGTGGCCCTCCTCTGGACCCGCTCCATCAGGTCCATGTCCTTTCTATATTGAGGGCTCCAGACCTGCACACAGTACTCCAGGTGAGGTCTCACCAGAGCAGAGTAAAGTGGCAGAATCACCTCTCTGGATCTGCTGGCAACACTTCTTTTGACGTGAAAAGGATGAAAGTGGGTAAGTGAAGATGAGTGAAACACTCAGAGTTCAAACCCTGCACTGGCGCTGGTGAAAACAGGCCGCTACGCCTGGCCACCACCGTGCTGCGAGGAAGAGGAAGAGACCAGCAGCTCCTCAGGAGCATGGTGTTGTGGCAAGTGTGTGGGGTTTTACTCTCTACCTCAGAAGACTAAAGACGAATTAGCATCAGAAAATTGGCAACCACCTGCATGACCTGGTTACGTGTGCTTTTCGATCCAGATTTTAGTTTTATCTCCGTATTTCAGTATTTGTTTTCTCATCCTCCACATATACCAGGCCTTGCTGCCCTCAGGTACCGCTTGTGCAATGGCGGCTACATAGGAAGGACTTAAACAGATCTACCAAGTCTGTCAGGGAACGTAAGAAGGACATGGCCTACCTCAGATAGTCTCTGCGACAAAGGATAAGGTTGGCTTTGGTGTACAAGGTAGAGCCCACCTCCCCCAGGCGACAGTCACAGCACGCACATTTCAGGCAGTCTTCATGCCAATATTTGTCCAGGGCCTTTAGAAGATACCGGTCTTTAATCTTACGGTTGCAGCCAGCACAACCTTTCGGCTTGGTGTCTGGCTGGACTGAGAGCATTTGTATACCTGAAATACAACAAGAGAAGAGAAGAGTGAAAATAGATATTCTCTCGAGGGCAAGTCTCGCCCTTTTCTTCCTCCACCTGGCTGCTACCCCCACACCCAGTTCATTAAAAAGGCAATTGTGTAGAGAGGATGAAATAACCTAAATGGTCCACAACAAGCTGAAAACAACGTTAAGATAAATTTGAGAGCAGAAACTTCCACTGCTCTAAGTTCTGCAGTTTCTCTTTAACACCTCTTTACCTGGTCCCTTTGCTGAAAAGAAATAGGATTTAGAAATTAAAATGAAAAATTAAAACAACTCAGTTGCAAAGTTATCCACTTCCATCCAAAGTATCGAATATTTAGCAAACAAAAGTTTAAATAAACAGCATATCTATGATGGAAAACATAGCTAAAAGTCTGCACATTTGGACCTACATGCACTATCTTTATAAAAATGTAAAAGCACCCCAGATTGAAGGGGGTGAAAAGACTGAAGCCACGAGAAGCACAGGGCCAGAGTTTCAGGGAGGTTTGACATGGGCATTTTGGTGCTGGCAGGGGGGTGGGAGGCAGTGTTTTGTTTTTTTAAGATTTCAATTCTTGTTAGACACATGAATGAAGCAACCAGATTTCCAGAGACTTCAGTACCAGCATCTCTAGTTACAGCCTGCAGCGTAAGGACCTTCCGAAAAATCCGATTTTTAAATAATCTGCACAAGGTCAGAGAGTTGCTAGTTTGTCAAGGAAAAAAGCCGCACCACAAAACATAAAAAAACCCCATCTGCCCCACTTTCCAATCCCAATTTTAGCCAACAGCTAGTTCGGGACAAGGAGTACAGCAGTGTCCACTAAGTACACATACACCTTTTGATGTAATAGAGGAGAGCATTTAAATAACAATTCAAACGCCTGAACCGCTGCTTAAGGGAGGGAACCAGTAAAAGTGGAACACAGTTGAGCGATGATACACAGAGCGCCGCAGCCAGCTTCCAGAGATCCATACAAAAATCAATTGCCCTCAGTTTTACAGTAAATGGGGAGAGAAGGTCACTGCCCCAAAGTGCTTACAGACTGGTCTCTCTTGGTTAATCGCGTGAACTGCCATCCCATTACACTCAGACCGATTCTCTGAAAGTAATTTCTTAGAATAAGCAAAATCACAGTCCTGCGGATGCTTTGTTGGACATCAAACAGGCACCGGAGAGAAAGAAAGAACTGACATGCAGTTCAATTATTAGGTTGTCTCACTGTTTTAAAGCCAGAGATGTAACTTAAAAAAAAAAAACAAACAAGCTACTCATTACAGTGCATCTGAATATTACAGTGAGAATTTGTCAAGACTGGGGAACAAATGCTGTTGCCAACAAGCAAATCCTACCCCAAAATTCAGGGTATGGCACCCTGTTATTATGCAGAGACTGAGAAAGGTCAAATAGAGTCTTGTAACAAAGAAAAGCAAATTCAAGAGCTCCTTATCAAGAATGCTCTGCTACCTACTGTTAAGAAAGCTTTACAGTCCCAGCGTCTATCAGATGATCTCGGTTGGTGCTGTAACACACCACTACAGACAGGCAGGCTCAGGGAGCTAGAACATGAACAAATTGGGGTTTGGGTTTTTGTTTTGTTTTTTTGTTTGTTGGTTGTTGTTTGGTTTTTTTTTTTAAAAAAAAAGTTCTTAAAAGGAAAACAAGAAGCTGAGTGTAAGCCTTGAAGCAATGGTACAGTGTGCCTTTATGCATATTAGTGCTACCAAGAGAAGAGGCTAGATGCCACGCCGGCTGAGGTGTCCCAGGGATAAGTACACATATGTATACGTGGAATACATTGAATTTATGTGGACTGCAGCGACTGTAGAACCAGTTGAGTGACTTTCCAGGGTTACCAAGCTGAACTCCCAAGCTTCACCTGCAAAGCTGGCCACTGAATTAGAAGTAGTAATTCTTATTGTGACATATGAGCGCAACAGCCCTGCTCCCCTCTTCGCAATACACTTTATTACGCATTTTGGAGTGATATATTTATCTGATACATTAGCTGTCCAGTGATATGCAAACAGTTCTCCCAGTGAGTACCCCGAAATACCACGGCAGTACTGCTGTGTAACATCTAACGCTCATAACAGAAGTGTAAGGTCTGTATTTTTCTATCAATAATTATAAAAAAAAAAAAAAAAAAAGCATCACTGCCTTCTCATTAGTCCCCGATCAATGCTACTCTCGTAGCTCCTACACCACTTATTTGTAAGATCTGTTTCTTGTTCACAAGGGGGAGGATGAGATGCAGCGACCTGCACAGGGCTCCACAGAAAGTCTATGGCAGATCTGGGGACCAACGCACATCTCTCACCCTGAGCAAGCACCATGAGACAAAGGCTGAGCCTTTACAGCATTTTGCACTGCCAACTTATTCCTCTGAATCCAGGCTACATACATGAAGCAGCAAAATAACATGACTACAAATAAATGACTAAAAGCAGTGAAAATATCAGAGACTCCTGGTAAAGAGCCTATACCAAACTGTAAAGAGAAGTCCTGCTGGATCTTTAATACCTTCACTTGGTCGAAAAGCCTTAATCTGTAAAGTTGTATATCACACTAGAGTTTAAATACCTGCCAAGTGCCAACAACGTGCTTATCCCCAGCCCCTCTCTTCAGCCACGCTGAGGATAAATGCATAAAATCGGCCACAGCTTGTATCAACTTCTTGAAACTCAGTAAAAAAGTTCAGAAGCACAAAGGGACTGTTCTGGGACTTTAATCTTTAGCTCGAGGTAAAATAGGAGCTAACACAGTTAAAGGCTTTAAAGTAAAAAAAAAAAAAAAAATAAATAACAATCTTAATGTAAAAATTTTGTCACCTGATAAGGAAGCGGGTTAGAGAGCCGAGGCTGACAGTCTCTGATCCAGGCTGATCTACTGTCCTGCGCCGTCCGAAAGGAACAAGGTGCCACAGAAACACGGCTAACCAAGTGAATATCTGAGCAAATTGCAATAATCAAGCCTGATAAATCCTGAGGGGTCTGCTGCAAAGACGAGGTTATTGCGTTACAAATAAAACCCGAGGTTGCACAGTCTTGCGCGTATCCCTGCACAGTTTTTGAGGCATTTGCTACATGAGGAAAGTACACAGAGCACTATCGTTCGTGTTAGCCCAAACCCTCCTTGTATAGACGAGTAAAAAAAGGGGCAGACACCCTACAGAAGTAGTGTTAGCAACCTTGCACGTCTATTTTCCGGAGGCTGAAAGAGAAGGTGCTGCTGACATCCCACTGGCAGCATCTTCAGATTAGGGATTCAATCTGCAGCAGCTTTTGGAGGGAAGGAGTGCTTTTGCCCTCAGATAGATCTGATCTTTTTGCACTTGACTTGGGATGAAGCTGCTTCTATTTTAATGGAAGTTAAAAAAAAAAAAAAAAAATCATCCTCAAACTGCTAGTTCATTATAAAAAAAAGTTACTTTTTTTTTTTTAAACGTAGAACAGATCTAACAAAACAAACCACGAAACAGCGCTCCCATAAGTGTTTTATGTATCTCCAAATTCTTTGCACATGCCCTTTTCTTCACATGCCTTGGATTAAAACACTTAATTTTGAAAACAGAACATTTTATTACTTTTTTTCCCTACGGTATGAGCATGCCACCTTAATGCAGATCACCTCACAGACCACCTCTCTTCCCTTTCATGTTCCCATAAGATCTCCAACGCAGTTATACTTTTCAGATACGCGCTCATGTATTTTTAGCGCTCTCTTAATTTGGCAATAAGAATACCTGCAGCTTACTGTCAGTCAGCTTTTCACAGGCTATGATTTAAGCACCCATTTATTTCTTAGGATACGGGAAAGACCCTTTCAGAGGCTGACAGCACCCACAAAAACCATCCAAACTGCTCGCTGCTGAAATATCAGGTAGCAGCACACAGCACTGCTGCCTTCCTCTCCCCCTCCCCCAGGAAGGCATAGCTTATGGAGCACTTCCAAAAAACCATACAGTTCCAAAAGTGCTATGCCTAGGCTGTAAAAAAAAAAAAAAAAAAAAAAAAATTAAAATCAAACCCTGCTTTCCCTTCAGTTCTGCAGAGTCCTACCCATGCTCTGCATCACAGGTCTGTTCTCAGAACTGAGGGATTTCAGTTCCTTGTCTGTCACTGTCAAACGAACCCTTTTCATTTTGCCCCAATATGCTTTCAAGGGCTTCCTCAATCCTTCCGTCCTTCCCTCCCTCCTTCCACCCCCAGTCCCCAAGATACTGCCCATAAACTGCAGAGATGTGTCAGGAATAAGACTTCAAAAATCCTAAAGGTGGTGGATGGTGATTAAGAAGGGAAAACTTCATAACCTGCTTTACAGGTTTTTGGATTTCCCTTGGTCTCCCAAAATAACTTTGATGCAACTGATCCCCATCTCTGGTTATCGTTATTATCGTGTGATGAAACACTTGTCAACCAATTTGTAACTATGAATTTCAGGATAAAGAGGCAAGATTGCTGGAAAAGAGCTAAATTTGGCTCCTGAAGGAAGGCAGAGAAACAAAAATTCATTTCATTCCAATCACCACCCTTCTCAAAAATCAAAGGGGATGAAGATTTGACATAAAAAACTGTATTTTGTTAGTTATGTAGTAGCATCTGTAAGCAGGATTGGTCCCTGATGGTTCTGAGTGTGGCACAAGACCCTCAGAACTCAGTTTCTGGTTTGTGGTACAGACAGCCTTTGAAAGGCGCGTTAAGGGAGGAAGAGCTGGGTATTATTATCCACTGGATCACTTAAAAAACTTTTAAAGACCACTCTCCCCCCCCCTCCTTTGTGGAGGTGCAAACACGGTTCTACCAAGGACAGTAGTATGTAGAGCAAGAAAGGGAAAACTTGCCTCTACTTCAAAAATAAAAACCAGTTTGGAGCAAATTAGATATCAGTGCACTGGTCTTTAAAAGTCAGCAAACTGACAGACAATGTGCAGTCAACAAGAGAGTTGGAGATCTAGTAGAAGATAAAAAGAATACTTTTCCGATGCTTTCTCACTTTGTAGCTTCATCCTAAAAGCGCTCAGAGCTCCAATTATTCAGGACAATACACACACGGACTTAAAAAAAAAAAAAAAAAAGAAAGAAGTTAAGGTTTCAGAAGCTAAGAAACATTTCAGAACTCGCATGTAGCACATCAGGAGTCGTAACTAGTTTTAGATTGGCATGTAAATTGTTCTGTGGAAAATTCTTATTGCCTCCGAGACCCTGCTATTCTGAGTTATTTGACAGTTTAAGGGAAATCATAATTAAAAAAAGAGACATAAATAATAGCCTGTGCAGTGTAGTGCACAGAAATAAGTAGAACCATTTCATTTAAACTCTGGTGAGCTTTTAATTGCCTGGATTGCATTGTGAACCAGCCTAACGGTTGATTGCCTCCATTATGCTCTCTTGTTCTGTGCCATTCATCCGCACAGTCTCAGCTTCTGTAGTTAACACAACAAAGTAACCGCAACTCCATAACACTCAGGGTTGTTTTGTGTTTTTGTTTTTTTTTTTTTTTTTTTTTAAATAAAAGTAAGGATTTTAGTACTCTGAATATAGTCTCTTCTATATACTTTTGAGTTTAATTTTCCAGGGTATATAACTAAACTTCACCTCCGCCTCTTCCTCTACTGAGGAATCTGATTTTTTTCTTTATTATTTTTGTTTTTTTTTTTTTAATAAAGGAGCTGGGTTGGAAAGTGAGGGGGGGGAAGAGACAGAGAGAAGGTTAGGTAAAAACTAAAAATGGGAATGCAGTCCCACAGCTGGGAGCAGTGATACAGATTAAAAGAATTTGGCCAACATGGCTAGTCGACTGCCAAGAGACACCAAACAAAAGATTTCTCTTCTTCTTTCCCCTTCTCTTTTTGAAAGCTAGATTGGGCCTAAAAGCTTGTTTCTCTCTGTTCACTGGCCCAGAGCATCCCTGCAGGCTGTAGCCCCCTAAGGGACAACACAGCAAATAGATGTACCCAGATCTCAGGGACAGGAGCTGCTTAGCTATGTTCCTACCCCTGTCGTGTCCCCCCCCACTTCTCTCCCCCTAGCCCCCCCCCCACTCCCTCCCTCCTTTTTTAGAGCAGTGGTGCTGGGAACCAATTTGATTCCCCTTTTCTCCAATGCAGCTGCAAGGCTCAGAGATACTGACATTTTTCCACTCTTATCAGTTTAATTACAGTTACCATGGCAGCAAAGTGCTAGTGCTTGGCAAAGGCCAACAAGAGATTTGCAAGACTGAGTTCAATTTTGATGCAGCTCACATGCAAAATAAAAAAAAAAAAAAAAAGAAAAAATAAAAATAAATAAGAAACATACACTCTACAACAAAGAATCCCTTTTGGAGTTGGACGCTCGAACCTTTTGTGCTAATTCCTTTTGAAGCATCGCAGGGACGGGGCGACGGGGAGCAGAGGGAAGTGTGGGGGAAAGCATGTAGCGATATTTGTTGCACCTAGCAAGATTAATTGCTTTCAGCAGCCGTCCTACAAAGCGGTATTTCGGGTCTCTTAGAGCACACGCAAACACAGACGGCTCGCTACGGCAACGCGTTGAGGATGGAAGAGGCAAGAGAAACGCTCCCCCCCCTTCGTCGCCTCCCCGTCCTCCCCTCAAACACCCCCCCCCCCCCCATATCGCTACCTTAACGCGCACCGCTTCTGCCGGGCGCGCACCTAAGCGGGAGCACCGCCGGCCTTACCAAAACTTTTCTCCTTTTTCTGCATGAGTTGATTTAGGGGCGGCTGGAGAGCTCCTTCTCATGGAAGCACCAAATCCCGGGGAAAAAAAAAAAAAAAAAAAAAGAAAAAAGAAAAAAAAAAAAGAAAAAAAAAAAGTAGCAAGTGCTTCCCCGGCTGGGGTCAAGTGAACCGGAGCGCGGCGCGCAGCAGCCCGCCGGGCGCGGAGGCGGGAGGGGGGGCACAGGAACGAGGTGGGGGGGGGAGAGACCGGAGAGGAGGAGGGGGACACACACACACATACAGACACACACGGCACACCCCGAGCCGCCGGCCCCGCACGGCGATGGCGAGCGACAAAGCCACATGCTCCCCTAACTCTGCCCGTAAGCCTGTAATCCCAGCGGTCTCTTAGCTTTGTTGTAACAAATGGGTTTGATTAAACTGTCACATGCGGCGTTAGCATACCATATCCTGCTCGGTATGAAGGGAGAAGGGGGGGGGGGTGTTGAAAAAAAAAAGAGGGGGAGAAAAAAAAAAAGTACTTCTGTCTACGAACCTTCCTTTTTTTTTTTTTTTTTTTTTTTCCCCCCTATTTCATAACGCCAGCCTGGCTGCCCTTCTCTCACGCCGGTCCGAGAGGGGCTCCGTGAGGCCGGACCCCGGCAGCCCCCGGCCCGCTCTGTATCCCACACACCCCCCCACACACACCCCGGGGCTCCCCACCCCGGCGGCAGCCGCGCTCCTGCCTCCGCTCTGCCCAAAGGGTTAACCCTGCACCGAACCGGTTGCAAATTAAACTGCTGTACGGGGAGGCTTGCGGATTAAAGCCGGGGAGTGGGAAATTAACCGACTCCCTTGATAATTGAGAGCACGTTTCGGGAAGCTCTGGAAGAAGCAAGAATAATAATAACAATAATAACGGCGGGGGGGGGGGGGGGAAGGAGGGAGTGTGTGCTGCAATTCATTGTTAACTTTGACTGCTATTTCTCGAGACATACAGTCGGATGGGTTTCGCTCAGCATCCTCCGCTTGCATGTATTTCATGTCTCATCATAAAAATAATGAAGCCTCACATGATTTAAACAAAACAGTCTCAGCAGAGCTGCAGCTTGAGTGAAAGTTGCAGTGCAGAGATGTGTGTGTGTGTGTGTGTGTATTGCAGCCCCGGCTTATGACTCAGAGAGAGAGAGAGAGGGAGAGAGGGAGAGTGATGCAGACACACATACACAAATGACCCAAAGCTTATGTACACAGTTGCCTCACTTACCTTCTCAATTAAGCGATACAGGGGAGGCAGTTCAATAAGCACAGTGGCTGCTTTGTAGCTCTTCTCCTTGGAAAAGGTCAAAAAGAAGCATTGTTTGGGGAAAAAAAAAAATAAAGAGGGGGTGGGAGAGATGGGGAGGGAGATCGCTATTCTTTAAGTTTAAAATAATGAGGTCCTCAAGGATCCGCCAAGTAATTGTGTTGACCGCATCCGAGCTACAGGTGTCCTCCTTTTAGAATCTTGCAGTCCAAGGCTGTCTGTCTCCGTCCTGGCTGAAGACAACTTACCTAAAGCAGCGTGTGAGGAGCCGAGTTGAATGAAGTCAGGGCTTTATCAGCTGCAAAATGCAATCCCTTACCAGCCAGACATAATACAGCAAAAGAAAAGGTCACTCAGTTATTACTGAGCCAGCAGAGCCCAGGCAGCTCTTGTGGAAGACCACAGAGAAGCAGCTCCCTTCCGATTTAAGGCTATTTACCTCTCTCCCCCTCCACCCACCCTTCCTCTCCCCCCTCCCAACTCCCCCTTTTCTCTCTCTCCCTCTCTCTTTCTCTCTCTCGTTCTGCAGCTCGCTCAAGTACAGCCGCCCTCGGAAAGTGCAAAGCAGCCAGGAGACAGATTGGGCTTTGTTGGTAATTTCCCATGGTGAAAATTTACAAGCCTGCAAGTGCAGTCAGCAAAACCACATGCATATGCTAGACACAAACACCAGGGACACACACACACACACGCACACACACACACAAGTGACCTCTACTGAAGCGGCTCAGGATCACCTTCCCAGAGAGCGCTCCAGAACCAGACCCGGGGAAACAGGGGAGCGTCGCGCTCCCCCCCCCCCCCCCCCAATCACTCCTCCCAAAATACTTTGCTTAAACAAAACAATGTTGCCTACGCAAAAAAAAAAAAAAAAAAAAAAAAGAAGAGAAAAAAAGGGCAAGATACATATCTCTCTATTAATGAGTAATGAGAAAAAAAATCCCTGAAGGTGAAAACGCTGCCTCTCTCCGTGCTAGGTCGGAGCTGCTCTGAGTAGCAGGAGTGGAAAACTCCGGCGTGAAAGTTTCCCGCTCCTCGGCGCGGTCCCCGGCAGCGCGCCCCGGCCCCGGCCCCGCGCCCCCCGGCCACCCCCGCACGCCGGCCACCGCTCGCCACATGCCACCGCCCTCACTGCACTTTTTAAGCTGAAT
>NC_133577.1:62547554-62590054 GCF_964106895.1 Numenius arquata | reverse complement strand
AGATTGTTCAGGAGTTGAAGCATTAAAATAAAAAAAAAAAAAAGAAAGTCCGTTCAACCACCGCGTTTTGAAACCAAGGTGCGATGAAGGTGTTTTAGTGATGCTTTTTCTGAAAGCATCAAGTTTAGGACATTTAGATAAATTTAGAATATAATTTAAGTAAGAAAGATTAATATAAATTTTGTAACTTTTTTCATTGACTTTCTATTAGCAGTTTCAAGTATTTTTCTAACACAGAAGAGAAAACCTGCAGTAAATTCAGGTGTTCAGTGTCCAAAGCTCAATTAAGAAGGCACCAACAAACTGAGAAACATTACATTTCTTTTTTTTTCTTCTTTATTTTGAATTTAGTAATAATATTTGATATTGCAATCAGAATTTAGTGAGTGGGTGCACATTGTTCCACTGAAAACCCTTGTCTTTGCTCTTAAGCAATAAACACGAAGTTTAGCACTACCCCCTTACAGGATATTTGGCAAATACATTAAGAGCCTTTTAAAACCTGGGTCAAGGGAACAGCTCGTATGGAGCCCCGCTGAAATCACTGGGACTTTGGGCAATGGATTGAGCTACATGTTGGACCAGGGCTCTGTAGGAATTGCACAAACTGAAGGCACTCTCATGAACAACAGAGAACTTTAAAAAGCTCCAATTTTGGCTGATCATACAGAATACATCACAAACACAGCCCTCAAAATATTAGTAGTATTAGAGAAATTTATTTCTCTGACAATATTAATTTTTTAACATTGCAGCTGATAGAGATTTTATTCAGCCCCTAAAAGGTTAAAATTTAGTTGAGGGAAAGAAGAAGAGAAGGGATAAAAAGCCCATCTGGTCTTTAAAAAGAAATGTACCAATTTTTAACCCAGATTTGAAAACTGCCAAGTTATAATAAACACCTGAAAACCTGGGTTTATAATGGAAACTGCAAGTGACCCCTCCTTGCAATGGAGCCTGGACAATAACAATTTACAGAGCAGCTGAAAGTCATTCATAACCAACTAAATAAACCGGCTCTAAAGAAGGAGAAACAACAGCGTTGGTGAGGACGCGGTTCAAAGCCTACCACAGCAACAGGCGAGAGTTTCATAGGAAAAAAGATTAAAGCATTGCCAGTTTTCTAAATGGCCTTTTCAGACATATTGCAATCTCCTGCCACTTCCCCCTTCCTTCCCTTTGCGGGTATCAAAATAGGGGCAGCTTGTTCTTTCTAAGGCTAAATTCCATCAAACTACAGTTTCAATTTCAACAAAGTCATCAGCGTAATGGCACGAGGGCCACACCTACACAGCCCGGCCAGTCTAGAGTCCGGCATCAAGTTTCTCTTTTACAATTTCTTATATCCTTTGTCATGCTGTGCATTCCCTGCACATACTCTTTGAAAGACAAAACAAAAGGGCATCCATAAATAAAAAGTGGATCGCTTATGTTCAAACCTTCCCTGTCAAGTCCTAAACAGGAGAAGCAGCGTGTAAGGAGAAAAAGGCAGATAGGAGGAAACTTAAAATGCGACATGGCTCATTGTCTCTACGGAAACAACTCAGGACAAAGTTTGCCAAAGTACTTCAGAGGTTTAGGAATTAATCCTATTTTCAAAGGTCAGTTAAGAAATTACAGGTCTGTCCATCCACTTTCAATGAAATCTAGGCTCTGGAGGTCAACAGGAATACACAGAGGATGTGGAGTTAAAAAGCTCTGTAAGTCTCTATGGGATCTGGGTTTAGTTTGTCCCTTATTTCCAAGGTTTGGCTTACTATTACAGAAGACCGTTTCCAACTTGCATTTCGTTTAAATGTTGAAGTAATGGCTATGTACCTTAAGTATCCGTTTTGTCTCTAAGCATCTCTCATCTTCAGCAACCTCCTTCCCAATGCACATTAAAAATGCCTGCCTTATTTTTGCTTCTCTCTGAGTCTTTCTGAACCCCACCAGCAAGTGGAGCCCTCTGCTCTGAATTAAGCAGGCAACAAGTCCCCATCCCTCAGTAAATTCAGGCTGTCTTCTGTGCAGGGTCAAGACTGGTACCTGCAAGTTTCATGGGTTCCTTAACTGAGAAAAGTTAGCTACTAACACCCAGTCTCAGAATTTTACTTGAGATTAAGGGTTTGCGTGCACAACCCACCAGCTGGAACACAGGTACCAAAACGTAGGCCTCTGACAGACAGAAAGGGGATTTGAGGAATTCCTTGGTGCCTAAGGTGTTGCAGTTTGGGTGCCTACATCCCTCTGTAGGAGACTGAACATAGAGTTCCTCTAGGACTTGGTAAGGGTGCTGAAGCTCACACCTCCATTCATTTGTAGAAAGGAAACTGTGTGGGATTATTTGATCGTAAGGACAAATGGGGGCCAAAGATGAGGATGAGGTCTGGAAGTTGCTTTTATGAGATATCCTGTGAGAGAACTGTCTTGGCACCATCTTTAGGGATATAATGCCACCTACTGAATAGCCACTACTGCAGCCTAGAGCTCCCAAGCTTTTGCGAGGGGATTCACAGTAACGTACTAATCCAAGCCTGACTGTGCCTAACATCTGAGTTATGAGATGATCAGAGCCCTAGAAAGTGGGATTGCTTTAGGCTATTTGCCAATAATTAGCTGTATTTATTGATTCATTTCTGAAAATTACCATTTTTATGGGCACCTTGTACCCTACTAGAGAAATAGCTATGCCTAATTTTCATCTTATTGTAGGGGAGGCTCTATGACAACTGCTTTGAAAAGTATCCTATCTATCACCATTCATGAGCCCTTCCATGGATTCAGATACTTCATGAAGAGTTACAAGATTCTCTGGTAAGAGAACATGAAGAGCAGCAGAGTGAAGAACTCAGAATTAGAAAATCCCAAGGTAACAGTTAAGAACAGATGAGATTTATTCAAGATTGATCTACACCCTTGTAGAAATGTGCTGTAGCATAGTCCTGGAGTAAGAACATGCACCACTAGTACAACTATGGAACAACCACTAGTACAACCATGGAATGAGACCATGGTCTCATTCAGTTATTAAACATCCTATTTCTTCAGTTTTAGACCTTATATAAGATAGCACCTTCAAACCCTACAATTAGTACAAAGCCTTGTTTTGTTTCCCCCCCTCCCCATGGCGTGCTTACCTAAGTATGCAAGTAATTCACAAAGAAAGATCAATTCAGCAATTCAAAATCCTTGTGAGAAAGAAGGATTCATCCCATCTCAGAAAGAGAAAGTTAAAACGCTGGCACTGCAACTTTCAACAGGGCCTATCCACTTTGGGTATCTAACATTTCACAACTCCTTTTAAAACATTTGGTATCTCATGGTTCTTTATATGCTGAAAGCACAGTTCCCATTCATTTCAGGTAGGAGTATTTGGTACCTTTGCCAACCTGACCCCAGGTGCCTTGCATTAGGAATTCACAAACAAAGAGCACACAGTTAGTAACTGTAAAAAGGGATAAAAGAGGTAGAATCCTACTTATTTTTCAGCTATAAAAATGGAATACTTTGACCAGAAGACTATCATTGTCTTCTTGCCATGATACCTTGTGTTAATCGCTTTACATTGCTTGTAAAGGACGAGGTAGGGATCCTGTGGATGCTAGCTTTTTCCATGATATAGTTCAAATTTTTTCCCAAGGTAAGTTTTCCTCATGCAGTGAATGAGGCAGGTGACTGTGTTATTAAAAGCAGTATCATGATTTGTATTCATAAGGGAAGTGAATTGCAGTTGTATGTAAATGTAATAATACTGGTATTTCCTGTATGGAATACCAGTATACTTGGCTTTTCATCACAAATATTTTTGATGTACCTCCTCAGTTGAAAAAAAAAAAAAAAGAAGGGTAAAATAAAAAAGTTTTAAATCGAGAACCACGTGGACTTTAAGATTGCTTAAAGCAACCTTGAGGCTCTGGACCGTAGACCAGAACAGTGTCTGTGCCTCTGGCAGTTACACAGTCATCAATGTGATGCCCACTTTTCTGATAGTTCCACTTGTTGACAACAACGTGGGACTGCTAAATTTTGTTTGGACCATTATCTTCTTTACATCTTCTCTTACGTAGTCCTTTTCTGCTGCTCTTTGACTGCTATCTTCCGCCCTAGCTCACCTGGCTGTCTCTTGGTGCTGATTTGCTATTTCACTTTCATGTCCTGCAGCTCTTCTCTCTCTTTTACTTGATTTTCTCCCCCTGAAACGCTGAGCTAAGTAAGGGGCACAGCAGAGCTTTGAAGCCCCTTTTCTAAGAGCTTCCGGGGTGCCTAGGTAGGGATAGGTGAGAAACGCCAAGAGTTTGCTTTTGGGCCATGGGCATGGCCACGGGGCAGCCCAGGCAGACAGGAGGAGGAAGAACAGGGAGAGGATTAGAGCATTTAAGTGGCAGCTGAATCTTGGGAAAATATGAAAGTTAAGCTCTGAAGTCTCTACTGATGCATATGAACCAGAATCCCTGGGAGGCTCTTAACTTTGCCAAATTTGGGCAGCTTTTCGCAGGGATATAAGAATTCATATCCCTAGCATGAGGGTGATTTTTTTATGTGACCTTTTATATCCCACTCCAAAGAAAGGAGACAGTGGAGACTCGCAGTCAGGATTTTTTTTTTTTTTTTTAACAATGGACAAAACAACATGTTTTTCTCCTAGTTCTTTGTTCTCAGAAATAGCTGAGCAGTTTTAACTGAAACTCAGAAAACAAAAGGGGAGGAAGGGAAGCCTGAGGCAGACTTCTGCTGTAGAAAATTTCAGTGCAGATTCTGATAGTCTGGCAAAACTAGAAACAACTGAAAACAGGACTTTATAATAGAGCGCATTAGGTATCTTTAAATTATAGACACTCAGAAACTGGTGGGTAGGGCTGCGGCTGTTTCATTGTCTCCAGCCCTGAAATGGTGATCTCAAATGAGTGTCTTGACTTCTTAGGAGATCTGCTGGGTTCACAGCATTTTTTTGAAAGTGAGGCTGCTAACTTAGGCGCTTAGATATGACTTGACATGTCAATTTTAGCCACACATTTAAAAAAATAAATAAATGGGGCTATGCACATTTAGATAAGGACTCAAGATGGGGATCTGTCTTTCTGCTGACCCACCACTACTACTGACTTTAGCAACCATCCATGTATCTGCAAGATTTCCCATCCTCTAACGTCCTCACCTCTGAGTGACACGTGAGGGTTTCATGTTTTGTGCTTACCATCAGCATCCATTTTTCTGGGCACAGATCATGGACTGTGCCCCTGCCACTGAATTTCAGAAGCTTTGTCTCCATTCAGACTTCTGAGAGGTGTACGTCTCTGGGTCCCGTGGCACGATATATCAGAAAAACCTTCAGAAACTTGGGAGTTCACTGTCAGTCGCATGTGAAGTTTGCGAAGCTACTCTGGAATTTTAAATGCCTTTTGCTCAGGAACAAATGGGACAGGTAAAACTGTGGAGTGATAATCAGAATAAGGTCACCGTATAAAGATCTGCTTGGAACATGAAATTTTAAGGAGAGCCTGTACGTGTTTGTTTGAAAAAGGGCTTCAGAGTAAAAGGTGGACAAAGTGTGGATTAAGGCCCACGTAAGGAAAAGGCTGTAATTCTAATATTAATTAGTTTCTGCATAATTAAATATTTCTCATTTTGAACAGTGGCTGTGAGCTCCTTCTGTCCTTGGCAAAGTTTGAAATGTAATTTTATGGCTTTGACTCTTCTCTGGTGCACTGCAAGTATATATTAAGCAATCTTCCTTTTTTTTTTATACTTTCCTCGATGTGAATGGTGCTCTGAAAGTGAGGCTAGTTATTTTGTTTATTGCAGGAGGTTGGATGATGATTAGAGAAACAATTAATGCCTTTCATCAGTAAAATACATGAGAGCAAAGAGTTGAAAACACTAGGAAACGTCCACCTTTCTTAAACTTTGATGTCTGGCATCTTGGCAGTCTGATACCAGTTTTGTGACTGTGGGTTATTAACAAAATTGGATTATTTCCAGAAGTTTATGAAAGCTGATACATTTTCAATTGTCTAGACTTTGCTAGGCAACCTTAGATTATGTTCCGACTGTGAAAGGTGGATTTTGTATTAGTCAACTATGCCACACCTAGGTATGAAATATGTGTAGCCATGTTAATTTGTTGAACCTGAGGTAAGTCGACCTATGAGATAGTAATCTGGGCTTTGCACCCACTTTTATTCAGTGTCATACACAAACCAGTTAGCATGAGTGGCACAGATTCCGGTGACACTCAGCTCTTTCTCCCTATTTCTTAGTGAATGTTTGAGACAAGTGTGTGGGAGGCAGTAAAACAGTGAGGATTCAGCCCAGACAAGAGTGACAGTGGTGAGAGTAGGGCTGGGAGAAAGAAACAGAAGGTTTGTTGAGAAACCACCCAGAATCAGGGAGTCCAAGCTGTGCTCCTCTGGACCTCACAAAATACCTTTGAGAGATCGTTGAAATATGCTTCTCACAGGACATGGGTATTGTACCGATTTTTCTTGGATCCTAGGAACACTGAAGAAATCTGATCCAATGCCCATCTCTAGGCAAAAGGTCTTCTTCGGTCCTACACATCTAAAAGGTGGCAGCTGTCTAAGACCTGGTGTCGGCATCCGCACCTTTTCCGCTTTGAGACTTAGATGTATGCCAAACGTGTATGACTTAAAATGATTCAAACACCGATTCTAGTGCAGACTGTGACTATCAGTAGGAAGTTGTAACATACCTCCGCTCTTTGCAAGATGCTTGCTATTCAAAACTGAGTGAAAGTTATTGAAAGTTATTTCAGCTGGTGCTTTTAACAGGCTGTTTTTTAGGTATCTGTGTATTACCATAGATATCATCTGCAGAGATGCATAAATGATCGAGCTTTTCTCTTAATAGAAAGGAAATGGTGATAGGGGGTTTCCATGAAGATTCTTTGATTTCAGAATTTATTCTCCCTGAGGTCCAAAATAGCCCAAATTTAACTTTCAGAACATGCTGCAGAGCTATTTTTTGCTGAGCTTTTGCTGAGGGTTGAAGAGCATGAGGCAAGCTGGGAATTTTTTTTTGTGATTCTGGGTTGATTTGATTTATGTGGGCAGGGAGTTATTTGGACTGAGCAAGTAATTTTGTTTGTTATGAATATTTTTAATTAGTTATAAGCCCTCAAAACTTTGGGATAAAGACATACTTGGGAAAAAATGAATGATATAGATTATATATTTAAGCCTTTTTTGTAATGATTTACTCTTCCTTGTAATCGTGTGTAGTGAACAGATTATCTTTTATTTTATGTTTCAGTTTTCCTTTAAGTGCTTCTTCCCCTTTGCTGGCACATCAGAGAGAATCTGTTGAATTTAATTGGGCTCTCCTTAGGCTCATGATCTCACTTGCCAGGTCAGTTTTATAAAATTCTCTTACCTTTTTGGAAAAATGAAATGATTTGTGGTTTTGGCTGAAACCGTTCTGATCAGCCCTTCCAAATTCTGAGGGCTACTCCTTGGCACAGCAGCCTTGTAGCTCCAAGAGACTTGTCCCTTGGCAGAGAAGCCAGAAAGATGGATGCTCATATCCTGAGCGATGGCTTTGGCAAACCCTATGGAATGCCACAGTCCCCAGAAATTTCCAATTTGTGAAATACTAAATTAGTGACTGCTTAGTGGAAAATGATCATGAAGCGATCATGGTGAATTCTGACTCTTTTTTTAAAAAAAAGGAAAATGCACAAATTAATAGAACATATGAAGAATATGATGCTGTCCACTTGCCTCTTTTTGCCTACGTGAGAATGTTCCTTACCAAGCATAATTTAGCACTCTATTTGGTTTAGTGAATCAATGATACATCTATCACAAATAAGTCTTATTGTCTCTTCCCCTTCCTCCATACAGTCAGCTTCTTCGCTTATGCTCATCCCACTTAAATAATTTAAATCAAAACAAATGTGAAAATATTTCCCTTTAATTAGTATTTGTATTTAGCTTGCACTTCTTTCACCTTTCAGTTTTCATTAACGTGTATAAAGATAAAAACAGAATAAAAGTTAATATTCGGGCTCATATGCTAACTTGTGCAATAGAGAGATTGCTGGAAATGACTAACAGCAGTCTGGTGAAGTGGGTGTACGTAGCATCCAGACTATAGGTGCTTATTTTTATGTTTGTGTATGTGGGTGGGCTTTCTGGAAGCAACTAAATGACTTAGGACTAGAACTCTTAAACTCGGTGCTTTGTTGCAATTTTCTCACCCTGCCTCTAATATAGGCTGAACCCAAACCTCAAATGTCAGCATCCTTAAGCACTGGTAGCAGGGTGAGAAATTCAGATTGCTGCTTTGTCAGTTCAACCATTATAGAAATTTAATATATTTTTAAATTTTAAATTATATCTATATTTGATACATGACCTCAAACATTTAGGGCTTCTTTTTTGATTCTACTTATTCTGTTCCTGGATTAGCTTTGTTTTACCTTTGCAGACATCTGCAACTCAAATGTAAGAAGTCCCACAAATTATCTGTGTGTAAAAAAATAGAGACAGAGCTGTTAAATCAAAGAGAACTAATTTTCAGAGAATCGTATAAGGAAATTTATTCAAGTAAGCTGGCAAGATTTTATGAGTAAAATTCCCAAGAATGGTTCTCTTAGGCTCTTCAGGGTGAAAAACTCATGTTTTAGGAAGCAGTTTAGAGAGAGATTGCTTTTTTTTAGGTGTTGTTGGTGGAGGGAGATAATGTGAGAGTCCAAAAATAATGAATTTATAGTGTAAGCTTATTCAGAAAAGTCACCTGCAGTTCCATCATACTAAATTATATTATTGACGCTGGGGAGCACCTTGTATCCTTTGTCAGTTGCTGTAGATGGGTTGGGCATAAAGTTCAGGAAAAGCTTCAATGTCTAAAATGTTGACTCTTTCTTTTCAGCTCATTTGGATGAAAACTTATTGGGAATGTGGTCAGGTCTTCTTCCCTGTGATTCCTTGAGGATTTGGAAATTGTTGCTTTTGCTGTGCCCTCACAAGCTGACTGGGCCAGAGCTGAGACAAGCCATATTTTGCAAACATCGGATATTTGAGCTTCAGCTAAAAGAGGCTTATTTATATTTGTGGGGTTTTTTGGTTTTGTTTTTGGTTGTTGTTAGGTTGGGGAGGGATTTTGGGGGGGGAGGGGGGGGGGAATGTTTTGTTTTGTTTTTCCCCATGGCCATTTCCTAAATGCCTCTGGATATTATAGAACCTAGATATAATCCTGAGGAGATCCTTTTTGGATTATTTAATTCTTATAAAAAACCACGAAAAATATGAATGTGTGAACAAATATCCCATTACATTAAGTAGACACTTGTAGAAAGAATGTAAATATATGAATTAATGCATATCATGAAAACTTAATCTGAAATTAGGGCAGATCTTGCTAATGAGAGAAATGTCTTTCCCCTTCCGTTGAGAATAGGAACCTGATCTGGCACATTTCTTTTTTAAAAAACACCAGGTCCATTTTATTTCCTGTGACAGAAGAGAAAGGAACTCCATCAAATCTATCAGAATGAGCCATTTTTAAGAGCACCTTTAAGTAAATGGATTTCTGGATATTCTCTGAAGTGAAATAACAAGGTTGGAGAGAAAAAAAGTGGGGGTGATGATTCTAAAAGCATCTTATTATAGTTTTAATTTAGATGGGCTTTGGTGCTAATGATTCATTAGGTTATGCCCTTTAAATGGTCTTGTCTTGAAAATGCCAACATTTTGAAGCAGACTTGAATATATTTCTCAGACATCAGATCTTACACTTGTTATTAAGATGAGCTTTTTATTTTTTTAATTTAAGAACGTCTTGTAAATTATATACGCTGCAGAACTTTTGCAGTTTTGCTTTCTGCCTCTGGACTGACTGGGGGAGGTAGTAACACACTGAATTAATGTCTGTGTTTCATTACTTGGAGTAACACTGTGGTGATGAGATATCTGCAAGGCTCGAAAAGATGCACATGAATTATCGTTTCAAGTCCCAGCTACTCACAGAACACAGAGGAACGCAGGAAAAGACTGGTGTATGCAGGACTTTGAGCGATATAGGTTAGACTGGTTACTGGTTACTATTCTTTCTCGAATTTCTGCATGAAAGCGTAAGTTAACAGTTTTCCTTGTTGCCTTAATGTCAAGTCTTGTAGCAGTGTGAGGAAGGCGGCTTAACGTGGCTTGCTCCCCTGCCTTATTTTCATATAGATTTTGTATTTGTTGCTAGTTTTTCCCAGTACTCCCACAGCCCGTGGGAACTGCGGCCACAGGACAGACCTGCCCTGTGCTGGGTGCAGTGGAGGGAAACCAAGGGAAAACTGAAGGGAAAAGGTAACATCCCTGCATATGGTAGTTTAACATTGAAAAATTTGATTTTTTGGAAACCTCGGGAAGAGTTTAGAAGAAGGAAGGTAATTGGCATGGCTTTGTGGGTGTTTGCAGAGAAATCTTTCAAAACCTATGATGTGCTGTGAGAGAAAACATACACTGGCAGTCTGGAAATGTGACAAGTGGCTTGTGAAGAGTGACATTGTGACCTGATGGTGAAAGAGAAATCATAGGGTAGGGGAAAACAAATATCTCGTGTCTGATGCAGTAGAAAGGAGGAACCAGAGGGCACAATGAGAAAAATTACATGGGCCCATCCTAAGACAGTGGACTTCAGATAATGGACCTCACTGCAGTGTTTTGCATGAATATAAGGGGAATAAGGTTGCATAAGGTCAAGGCCAGAGGAAAGGCAGTTGCCATAACCGTGAAGTAATTGGCATGAATGTATAGAAAAGTGGATCTCGGGACTTGGAAGGAGTTTAAACATGAGGGTCTACAGCTCTAAGTCGAAGCTGACAACCAAGTTATTGACCAGACTGACAGGACCGTGGTCATGTTCGCAGTGATTGATTGCAAAGGGAGGTGTTGAGTCTGCATTGGTGGCGAAACACCTACAAGAAGAAAACTGGCTCAAATCCTAACTCAGACAGGAGAGGAGGAGTCTGGAAAACAGAACTGGCAGATTTGTGAACTGGCTACGTTTGTTTAGAGAGGAGATCACACAGAGGGAGAACTTGCTTTCACCGGAATAAAACTGAAAGGGTGAAAGGTCACCTGTATTGGGTATTGATTGAAAAAATCCTGACACTGAAAAATCAAAACTTTATCAAAAATTTCAGTGAAGGTTTGAATCTGGAGAAATAGCCTAACAAGCTTAGACTGCTTGCTGAAAACCCTTGCCTTCATGATGACCAGTTCTCTAAACTCTTTACCAATGATGGTAATTTAGGATGCAATCTCTTAAACTGCTCTTCAGGAGTTTGGTTTCCCAGACCACCTGTGAAACTGAAAGCTTAAATGGTACTGATAAAATATGAGACAGAGTAAAAAGTACAAAACAGGAGGGATTAAAGAGAAAAGGACATATTTATTTCAGGTGACAAATACAAAAATGCAATTAAATTGTGATGTTAAACATTAAGAAACTAGCTGAGATTATTAAAAACTAAATCAAACTATACGTGCAAGGTGAAATTAAAACCCATCATCACAGGACTTAATCCAAAAGTCTTTTCCAGAAGGATATTATTAAGATTCAGGGCTGATTTTGCTGCAGTGAAGAAATTATTTAAATTTAACCTTTTCTTCTGATTATTATTTGTACATACTCCAAATATATTCATAGCTTCACATAGCTTTTATACATCTCTGTTTCAGCATATGGATAACCTGTGAACGGACGCCTGTGAGTATGATTTCAAGTTATTTCTATTTGGTGTGAATTTTCGTTGGACAGATGATTGTAAACTTTAGAATTAAATTTTCAGTCACAATTTTTATGATTAAAAATTCTGATTTTTCTCTGTGCTAATATTTTGTGAGCATTTATCCTTAAAATGTCTTGTTAAAGTCCTTGTAGAAAGAGTTTATGAGGACTGGCTTTGCTGTCAAAGACATGCTAAGGAAGTTCAAAAAAAAGTTTCCAAATAGATCTATCCTTTACTTGCTCATCTTCTGCCCTTAGCATGACACTTACAAATCAGAAAGTACACATAAGTTAATGTCTTTTAGTTCTGTCTTTGGTAAAATATCATATAAGGATTGAATGCTAGCAACTGCTGGCTTTTCCTTTTAGTCTTTTAAGGAATAACATACCATCCTTTCACTTTTCCTTCTCCTTTTTCTTTACTTCATTCCTTCTTTTGTACTGCCAAATCTTTTCTTCCACCTTTTCAATCCTGTCCTTATTTTCAGTGTTACATCAGCACTAAGTAAAAATAGATGCAATAACGCTGGTGAGGAGTAGGCCTTTTGGCTTGCTTCTGCAAATAGTTATTCTTCTATGTGCCTAATTATTCTGCACATAATTCCATTTAAAGAGTAAATTTTGAAACTTCTGCAGTGCTTAGACTTTGGGAAACATACCTTGAGAGGGTATTTAGGAGACTCAGTAGAGGATGGCCTTTTCAAAAGGTGGAGCAAAACTGGATATAGCTAAAGATCAAACACTATTCTGCTGATTCAAAAATATAGTAACCTTTAAAGAATCCCAACCCACATTACAAACATCATCTGTAGGTTCACAATGTGTTATGAGCAGTCTAGTTTCATTAAAGGAACAAGGTTGTTTCATTGACAATAAGCTCTCTCTTATGACACTAGTAGACCTCTTGCATGGTCTCTTGTTTTATTGGAGATCTTGCTATGAAATACAGGTGTCTAATGTAAAACAATGAAGATGCTTCAAGGTGTTCCTGTGGGAGTGGTAATTGGCTAGCAGGATGCTGTAGATACTTGGGCCTTAACTATATTAAACAGCTACAGTTATTTTACAGACCTCAGAAAATGCATGAAGTGGCCTTTTCATTTATTTTACACTCCTGGGAGCTGCATATTTAGGACTTTAGATATAATCATTGTATGTGTTGTCATTATAATGATTGCACAATACACAATTATGAAGTAGCTAAACATCAGAAGCAAAGGAGTCTATTAACATGTTCCTCCAAATAAATTTATGGATTTCAGAAATGCTTAATAACAGAAGTTTATTAAGGCCTCGACCAGCACTTATTTGAAGACTGGACCCCCATAAATGTGTGAGAGTACTAGTGCGATCATGGAGTTAGGGATCCAGGTTGTATGAGGGATCAGAGGGGAAATTCTCATTGTGGTCATCAAAATGTAATTTTTCGAAACCATAAAGTGTTGACAGATTGTCACCGATTTCAGTGGGAATGCAGTTAGACTGCTTTTGAAAATGGAATCTATGTTTTTAAATGCATTGAATGGTCCAGAATTAGTGCCATTTCAGTAGTAGTGAACATTTGGCTTTTACATTTCCATAATGCTCCTGTCAACTACAGCATGCAATCGAGTCATTGCTAAGCAGTGGTTCTTAACGTATGGCCAGTCTCGGGAGGTAACTCAAACATTAGCAATTAGCATGTTTTGTCACAATGTTATTTTCAGAATGTACAGTTTAATTAAAATAGGTAGCAGTGAAACAGTCAGCTGTTTAAACATCAGAAAGATACCTCAGGATTTAAAGTGGCTGAAGTTTATAATAGCATGCATTTTGACGAGTTTAGCTAGGAAAGATTTCAGAAGTGGTTAAGTTACATAGAAATGTAAGTCCCTATGACTTTGAATTAATTAACTAGAGGCTTTTTAAAAAGTTGCCCAGCTACCTAAAGTATTATTGTATAACCCAGTAGCTGGGTATGTCACTGTAATCTATCAATCATGTACATTTAACCTATAGCAAAAGAAATTTGTTATCTTGTGATATTGTTAGGAGTTTATATTGCTTTCTTGATTATTGAAATTTTAATTGGTTCTGTGACTCAGCTACCTGATCGGGGAAATAGAGTCTGAGTATGAGAATCTAAATCCATAGTTAGGCAGCCAGAGAAGCTGCCTGAGATTTTGCTTTTGGTAGCAACAGGAACTGGACTTGGATAAATGTGAATGTCTCAATAAGTATAAGGTTTATGTCTGCACGTAAAGTTCCACTTCATACATGATATATAGCCATAGATTTTTATGGATACACCCATACATCTACATATAGCTAGGCATTTATGAATACAATTAATGAAACTTCATACATTAAAAAAAAAAAAAGCATAGGAATTTCAAGTTCACAGTGGTTTAGGATGGTTTTTTTGGGAGAGAGTGTTGGGGAGAGTATTCTCAGTGGACTAGGATTTCTGATATGAAATTTGCCAGCAGTGTAAATAACTATTCCCAGCACAACATTAGACCTAGAATTTAATGTCATAACACAAGCTCTTCTCTTTTTCTTTTTTTTTTTTTTTTTTTGTGTGGACATTTTATTTTCCCATACCATCAACTTCTAAGGCTCGATTTTTCAGAAAAGAAGAGCATCCACCACTCCAGAAGAAATCAGAGGGAGTATGGGGGCTTAGCATTTCTGAAAATTGGGCTCATTTTTGTTTATTAAGTATTAGTTTCAAATAAATTTCAATAGAGATATTTTTTAATAATTAGGGCAGATTAAATTAAGGTTTTTCAGAATGTCTCTGTTGGGCAGCTGTGAACCTTTTAACGGAACAGAATCTGCTTGATATCTTCCCCATTTGAATTGTCACTTTCTTCCTCCCTATGCCTGATTATACAGCCATAAATTGAGTAAAAAATCCCATTTACCTAATTGGGTTATTGAGTGTCAAGCCTGTTTGCTAAAGATTGTAAAAGATGAGGGTAATAGTTGCATTGAAAAAGTCCTCTCTTGCCTTTCCCTTGCTTTTCCCTTCTGCATTTGACCAGCTTCATGAAACAAGGGAGAAGATATTAGCACCCTTCCCATTTTTTTACAAACAGTAAGACTTCGACTGCATTTCTAAGAAGAAATTCTTCTGCAAGGCTGGCCCATGTCATGTGCAACCGTCTATCGCTGGAACGAGAGCGTGGGTGAATTTAAGGAGACCCCAGGGTTGCTTTTGGCAGGATGGGGAACTGCTACTGCTTGCTTTTCTCTGTCTGGGTGTCCCATTAAGGACAAGGGATGGATCAGCTTTCCCTAATAAGATGTTCTTGGTTATTTGCACATCTTAAGCTGAACCAGTGCAACAGCACAAAGAGTAGTTACCAAAATTAATAAAGGTGTGTCCTGAATGTCACCTCACATACACACATCCTTAGCTTTTGCAGCTTCTTTACAACTAACAGGACCGATATTCTCAAGCACAGCACAGCTGTGTCCCTGCAGTAAGGTTGGAGCAAGCCTGTATCACAGGAAACATGAATCTGCACACGTGTTTTGTTTTAATAGATGTACTTTTTAACCTGGAGATTTTATAGAACTGCATATCTGTATTTTTATAGCATCCACATGACCTTTGAGATAAAAAGAGGTCTTTTCTTTTAACTGCCAGGTTCACAACTGCTCTGATAGCTCCTCAGATAAAACAGTGATGACCATGGCGTAAATGCTGAGATAGTTGCTATAGGTAGATAGATAGACTGAACTTTAAAAATTCATCTCCTATCTGTCATCATACCCTACTCTGGTTAAGAGAATGCAATATTTAATATCATACTGTACTCTTTTTTTAAATTTCTCAACTCAACCTTTTTTGCTATTATATTGTAATTTTAAAATTTGTCGAGTGCAAATGCCTCCATTTACATCTACCTCAGGAGAGCCTCATTTGTCCATGAAGGCTGGAGACAGATGCTCTCACCAAAAGCTGCACTGCAGGGTGACTCCTGCCCTTTGCTGCTCCTCAGCAGTCCAGGTCTCCCCATGGGCCAGAACAAGATGCCAGGCAATGGTCATCCATACTGTCGAGCATTACCCCTGTGTTACTCAACCACAAGGAGAAGTGGTGGAAGTGAAGTGTATGGTGGGAAGGTTGCACTAGGGACCTACTGGCACACCTGTGTAGGGAAACGTGTGCATGTGTGGGGACAGTGTTGATAATTGCCTTTAAACTGCTAGAGTAAACGTTAAGAAAAGTTGCAGATCTACTGGGCATCAACCTGAAGAACTTTCAGCTGTGGTGGAGCTTCCAGACCAGCAGAGAAGTCCTTTTGCAGTTAGACACTGGGGAGCGCTGGTGGGCATGTGGGTTGGGAGCAGGGGTGCTCTGCACCTACTTTTAGCAAAATTATTAGAACTGGGTTTCTTGTTCTTCCCTTTATTTTGTCTCTTACTATGACTAAGAATGACTCTCTGGCTTTGTGTGTAAAAGTAATATGATGGGAATATGGAAAACAAAATGGAAGACCAAAGCAGACTCAGAGAATGAGATGCAAGCCAAATTATACAGTCGTTAAGTTGAAATATACGATAAAGGAGAAAAAACCACAACATTTCTGCAAACTAGAGGAGTTACAGATACTGTAATTGGAGCTAAAATGTTCGCTTACATGACTTTGACATGTATATGTTGTGACATGTACAATGCCTTGTCTTTTGGCTGCTGGTGATGACTGTGTGACACCATTTTTGTGTGTGTGTGTAGGGGATGCAGAAATGTCAGACTACTTTTAGCCAACATCCTTTCTGTCTTAATCCCTTCCATTTACATAGCCCATCCAGCGCAGTCAACTCGTGCTGCTTCTGATCTCACACCCATTAGCTCAATATATGGTTGCTTCCTAGAGAACCTAGCTTACTCTTGGTCCTCTCCAAGGGTATTTTAGGGTAACCACGTTCATACAGTATTTCAACACAATGGCACTGTTTCTTTCCTATTACACTCATTACACTGTTTGCTTAGGCTTGAATTCACCCCCAGTTTCAAGCTAGGGAAAACACTGTTGTTGGAATATTATTTCTTGCATCATTGCAACATGATTTATGACATTTGACTGCTGTTCAAGACACCCCATGTACCCATGCTTTTGCAAGAGGGAGATCAGAAGCTTAGAGATGAAATGATTTGTCCAAGCTCACGGCACAGCTCGGTGGCAGAGATGAAGGTAGGAGCCAGACCTCTGGAGACCTATTTGCATTTGTATTAGTGGTATACACTTTAGCGCTGTATCTGTGAGTGGTTGTTGTGGATGGAGCTAGTGCAGTCGTTGCTGTTGCTGGTATGAGCCTAGAAGTATTCCACTGGCCAGTGGGGAAAGTTGTCATTTCATTGCCATGCTGCAGAATCTTGCTAGGAATTAAAGCAATTTTTAGCCAGCCAGCTATTGTTTTCTGTTTAATGTTACAGGTAGTGTGGCCACTGCACCAAAGCAATAGTGAAACTACTTAGAATGAAAGGAGGTTAGACTAGATCATGTATTATTTGTTGAGTATAAGGAGCATACAGTATAGCCTGAGTACTTTTGAACAATGGAATAGGTTTGTTATCTAGCTGTGTGATAAATAAAATTGCACATATTTGCCTCAAAAAGGCCTGTGCATTTTATTTGTCTAAAAAACTATCATGAAAGAAAAGTATTTTCTCTTGGACTGGATGCGTAGAAACACTTGGATTATTAAAAACTTGGACTGTTAAACACATAGACTATTACTAATTTATTTTTAGTTAATATTTTAACCACACGTCAAGGACCGGAGAGGAACTGGTCTTTTCCCCCTTATTCAAAAGTGTCTCTAACATAGTAAAGCAACGTTTATATTGCCCACTTGTGCAAGTGTTTGTCAAAACAATTTCTTATAACATTCTTATAGAGGAAAAGAGATGCATGAAAACTAACATCAAAGTGTTTTCAAATAGAATAAAAGTTTTATTTAAAATATATGCAAACAATAAAGCTGGCAAGAATGGTTCAGCCTTTATGATTTGCTCCAACTGTGATCAGGGAAAGAAAAAGTGCATAGCTCTTAAAAATAATCCTTGGGTTTTTCATGCAGTTTAGAGGGCTTAAAATATATCTCCTATAAAGACTCCATGACAAATCTGATATTACTTGTACGTAGAGATGATAAGCCAAAATCTGTTTATGTTAAGGTGAAAATGTGGACATTGACTTCAAATTGGACTTTTCTCGATGGTCTTTATTGGGACTTGAGTGAGATGCTGTTCTAGCAGAGGCATTGTTGGCTTTTTTTAAAGTGGACCTTTTCCCTGGTATGCAGGAAAAGCTATTCCATTTAGAGGAGGACTTCAGTATTTCAAAATTTGACTTTTCTATTGAGTATGCTTAAATCTTTCATGATAAGATTTGAAAGGGAGCAGAAGGCCAGCAATACGTCAACCAGCCATCCTGGTCCATCCAGGTCAGACTGACAGCCTCTGGAACAGGCATCTGGCTGAAGTTTTAACAGCCACAGCTGGAAAAGGTTGATCAAAATTACTGCAGTATGTAGCAGATGGCAAAAACTTACATGCATTCAAAAATGAATTAGACCAATTAATGAAAAGAATGTCCACACCATCTATGAATTGTGGAGACACCATGCATGTGGACATTGGGAGCTGGGACACTATATCTAGGAAATATCACAGCTTCCTCTGCTCAACAGACTACTGGTGGGCATGGCATACTGTCCCAGATGGATACAGCATCATAGAATTATAGAATTGTCTAGGTTGGAAGGGACCTTTAAGATTATGGAGTCCAACCATCAACCTAACACTGCTAAAACCACCACTAAACTGTGTCCCTAATATGGCCTGATATGGCCTTTCTTAATTTTTTATGAAATGTGTACTTTGCAATAGGTGTGATAATGTGCCAATGTGAGTGTACGTAGGGCGTGGAGGGCAGGAAGCTTACAAAAATTAAAACATCTCATATAGACACCTTTTGAATTAATAACTCTGAGATTAAAATAGTGAATCACTTTTTATGTTCCCTTACATTTCACTAAAAACATGCACAAACCCTTCAATTTAAGCTTTTCAGTTCAGGTGGATTTCAAAGACCATTATTTCTTCATTTCTGGAATCTGATGGCACACCATAAAATACAGTTATTCACATAGTTTTCTTTGGACGATGAGGACCATTTTGCCCTAAAGCTGTGATGCCAAACAGCTGAAGGGGCAGCGGTTACTGGGAAGGTGAAAAAGGCCATCAGGAAAACAGTTTTTCCAGCAATGGGGTTTTGCCAAGAAAAGCTGATGGCTTCCATCAGCTCTTTCCTGTGAAAATGGACTGTCAGCAAAACGTTTCCATTTTGCCACACTGGTCCAATCATATCTTCTGTAAATGACCTTTAGGGTGGTTAACTTCAAAAAGCCAGAAATGTGCTATGGAGTTGAGGGCGTGCAACGTGTCCTGACGAATTAGGATGGGGGCACAGGGGGCTGTCACTTCAAGTTTGTGTTTCTAAGATTCAGCTTGGTCATCAGCTTGCTGAGAAGGTGAGCATTACTGTGTGGCTTAGTATATACATGTCTGTACTGTACCAAAACTGTGAAGATTGGCTTTCTTATGTTTCTCGATTGCAAGAATTTACAGCATTTAGTATAACTGTATGATACCAGATGAAAAAAATTAACCTCCCACTTTCCTGTATACTTACATTTCTGTATGTATATAAAAATTTCTTAAAAATATTTTTACAGAGGTGAACAACAGGAAAAATGCAGTTACTGGCAATACCCAAGTCATTTCTCAAAGCAACTAACAGAGATTTTAAAGGATAGTGCTATGTTCAGTGATGGTTATGGCCATGTTCCTGCCAAAACTTACTCTCCCATATTTTATCATGTCATAGTTTTTAGGTTGTTGGGTTTTAGTTTTATTTTTACTTTTTTTTTTTTTAGTTCGTACAGGCACAGTCTGAGCTACTTTATCTTGGAGAGAAGAGTATTCAGATGTGATGTTCTGAGTGAACGTAATTTTTGTATCAAGTTCACTTTATTTTATTTTGTTTTGTTTTCTTGGGACACATCCAGACCTGGTGAGTTATTAAAGAACAGGGTTATACCCACAGCTTCTCAAATAAGTAGCAAATCATCTAAGAGAGGTGAATTAATATGACAAAATTCTGATGGGTCGCAATGTAAATTAGCTAACAGGATCTTGCTGTAGACATGTAGCTCTTTGTCACATTAGCTAGCTCAGGAAAAGGATTCCTACCTCCCTTGCCTTCTTCCCTTTCCCCCTTTGTGAAACAGCGGTATAAGGCATGTTGTCTGAGCCACCAGGTTGGAGTGGTCACTTTTAATTTGCTCTAAGGCTTAGCTTTCAAAGCCCAGTGATGTGTCACAGCTAGTGGTACACTCTTGCCATAATGTACAGAGAGATTTTGTTGAGATCAGATGGGAATGGCAATAATAGCAAATAAAAATCTAAATTAAGGAAGAGAGAGTAAATAAATTTTTAATCATACAAAATTTAATACTTATGTTAAGGAAAAGAATATTAAAAGTCATTTTATAGAGAGTGAATTTATATTGGAGCTGATTTTAAAGTTGTGCAGCTTTGAGTGATATGATAATCATGTATTTTTCTCCCCCCTCAGCTGTACTAGGGGATTGAAATTTATATACTCAATAACTAGAAAAGAATCATAAAGGATCAGTCTGGAGGAATCTGTCTCACTCCATTTTTTCCTGTCACTCCCATAGCGATTTTAATATTTTTCTTATATCTCTGCTTATTTTCAGTGCCAAACATTGTTTTCAAATACAGTTGGCTTGGAAATGAGTATTTGAAGCTGCAAGCTTGTCGGCAAACTACCATGATTTCCAGGTACTACAATGAAATCTTTAGCTATAAAAAATATAAAATAAAAGTAGGATGCCAGAGTCTCCTGCCAGCTGTAAATGCAACTAAATAGTCTTCTTGTGTGCTTTAATATTTTTAACCATTTTAAACATTTGACTCTTGCTTTTTTTTGTCTTGGTGCTAAGGGAAAATGGATTTGCAAAAGCTAACATAACAGCACGTTTATTTCTTTCACCCTTTTCAGATAGGAATTAAAGACAGGATAGTCTATTGAATAGACTGCCAGACTGAGAGTCAGAAAATAAGTTTTATTTTATCAATTCATTGAGAAAGTCTATTTGCTTTCCTATGCCTCAGTTTCCCATCTGTAAAATGAAGATAATGTAATTTATCATCCTGTGCAATGTGCTTTGCGGTCTAGAGCTGCAAGATAGAGTGAAGTATTATGATGAAATATTTTGGGCAAAATCCTGATGAGTTTTAATGATTTAATTTCTTGCTTGTTAATTTTTTTCATACTTAACTTTTGATGTACAAGCTGCTCTCCAATCTTTTCTGCGAGCTGTGCCCGGAGATGGCTGACGTATTGAGCTCCACATAGAAAATGAAGTGGGTTTTATGTAAAAGCACTAAAGCCAAATGGTGACAGAGTTTCACCTGAAAGTGTCAGTGAACATTTTCAGCCACCCCCAGCAAAGGCAGGAATCACGGAATTGTCAGAGTTGGAACGGACCTCTAGAGACCATCTAGTCCAACTACTCTGTTAAAGCGGGATTGCCCAGAGCACATCACTCAGGACTGCATCCAGGCAGGTCTTGAAGATCTCCAGAGAAGGGGACTCCTCACCCTTCCTGGGCAGCCTGTTCTAAGGTTTTACCAAGGAAGGTAAACAGAGAAAATTCTTGTATTTTCAGAATTAGGTTGGAATTAGAGGAGAGATGTTCCTTCCTATTTAAAAATGAGACAACTAGGGGAACAGAAAGATGTAAAGATATAATGTCCCTTTCCAGTAGCAAATGCCTCTTGCCTTTTTAAAAAAAATCTTGGATTTCTGGGCACCTACCTGATTTTTTCGTGCCCTTCTGCTTGATGTCTTATGATGGTGCACATTCAGTGTGGTCATTTGCTTGAGTGGGAGAGGTTTTTACCTTTGACATGGTGACGGACATCTCTAAAGAGTCTGGAAGATTACGAGAGCAAAGATCTAAAATAAAAAAGCTTCATGCTATTTCTCATGCACTAACCACATATACAGTCTCTGAGAAATTTACCCCAATTCACTTTCAGATAGCTCACAATAGCAACTATTTACCTGTATCTTTATCTGTCTCTCATTTTTGTTGTCTGATCTACACATTTAGAAGAAAATAGAGGTGAAGGTGAAGCTAGGGCAACCTAGGTGAAGCTAGTATAGATAGTCCATATGTTACTGTTGGTTTGTGAAATGATGTGGATGATGTTTGATATGTGTTTCAACAACTAATTCACTACCAGTGGATGCTTTTGCTGCTCTGAATTTTCTGAATTACTATCCTTCCTGGACATCCTTCAGAGTCCAGGAGGCTTGGAGGATCCACCAAAGGGTGACCATCAGGTTTGCACTCCTGCTCTGAACCATTCTCTGGGTATGGGCTCTAGAGATTGCCTATGCTTTATGTGATGTGAACTTCAGTATCAGTAGTAATTATCTATCTGACCAGAATGTGCAATTCTAATATAATTTATTCATATTTTAGGTATAAAAATATCTGATTGAAAATACATAAGCTAAAAATGGTTTTATAGTCAAAAGCCACTTACTTTATAGGAAGTTAGAGCAGAGATGAGGAGTTACAAAATTCAGTCAGAATATTCTGTGCATCTCTAAATTCACAGAGGCCATGCGATCAAATATCTTGGCTTGAAGGACCCACAGATTGTCAGAAATAGGTATGGGCACTTGCTGGACACCCCAAATAGCTCTTTGTGAAGCAATGTATGATGTCTGCCTTGGAGACGTTTGTCAAGAGGGTTACCTTGTGTCATCTTTGAGGACCTGAGTGAATGAAAGCATGGTGATTGCAGGTTGCATTAAAGACACCTTTGTGTTAGTTGGCAGGAAGTGACAGATTTGGAAGGACTGGATGCACTCCCTCTCCACCTATGGGCTCTGAGATGTACCTGTTGCCATTAGGGCTTTGGTGTCTGCACCCTTCACAGTAAAAGTGGATGGAGCTCTACTTAGGTGGGAAGTCTTCCATAATAACAAACTCTAGGTCTACCAGGTGGACTAAGATGGAGAGCAGAGAGGGAAACAAGTGAGGCTGTTCATGAGGCTAGCTATATATAGTATTTAAATTTCTTTACCAATTGGACACAGCAGTGTCTAAGCTGAATGAATCAATGAATTGAGCTTAAGGGGAAAGCATAATGCCTTCCATACTTAATACTTTCAATAGAAGCAACAGATGTTGTACTTTGAAGACTTGCTTTCAGCAGTGTCTAAGGACAGGGGACTTTAATCTGGTTAGATGTGGACTTGTCTGTTGTGCCTATTGTAAAACAAGAAGCTTGAATATTTGGAGTTAAAAAGCTGAAGAAAGCTGCAAATCATAAATCCACTAAAGAGACTGAGAAATAATTTCTGAAAGACAGTCCTGTGCTAGGTCAGTGGTTTCCACCTTTTGATGCCAAGTCTCACTCCCATTGCATCCTTCTCACCTTTTGACTTCTCCCTGAACATCTGCTGTTGCATCACCTCTTGGCCATCTAACCACTACCCAGGTGCCTCTGGGAATCATTGCCTGCTCTCTAGGGTTGCTTCCAACTCCTTCTCTCACTTTTCCTTAACCCCAGGGTTAGGGTTGCTTTCCCCTTGCCCCTCCAGTGGTTTCTGGCTCTTTTTGGAGACAGTCCTACAAGCAGAGATCTGGCACAATTTATTGGCTTGAACTTTGAACCTGGGTTGTGCATGGGCCCCACTTGTTGGGAACTTGCATGCTAAAACACTGCAGTATAAATGTACTGTTTAGATAGCACGTTTGAATATATGAAACAACAGAAAAGTTGAAAACCTCTGATGCAAGGAGTAACAAAAGATTTATTATGTTACAGGCTTGTTTAAAAGCTGTAGGGTTCATAGTACAATTTATTGTGCTTTGCAGTATGTACTGTTTTTCTACATGCATTCAGTTTTGTTCTGCTGAGACACAATTTGTCTTCTCTGTGAGCTGACTGCATGCTATTAATACCTACTGACCAGGATTTTCATCGGCCAACACGAAGATTTTAGCTTGGCATAGCTTCTCTCTTGTAACATATTTCCCCTGCACCCCCCAACCTCCTCTCCCTTAGGAAAGAATTATGCTGAGGTATGGGAGGAACAACTGTGTAGTAGTTAAGATATTTGTATTTTTATCTCCTAACAGTTACACATTCAAATCTGATATTTTTAGATAAGAGCTTGATAATTGCTTTTTATCATTTCAGGATAATAGGAGGTGGTGAGTAAGTAAGTAGTAGCAGTAGTAGGATGTAAATTAGAAGTAGTAGCAGGTTGTAATCCATACTGAAAGAGTTCATAGGATACAAAAGTAGGAAGCGTATTTTACTATTGCCTTGCAGTCTCCCTTTTCACTGAGTTAGCACGAGCAGGGAGAAACTTGGGAGTGGTAACATTGCTATGAGTTCTGTAAACAAGAAAACATTATTTTTTTTCCTACTTCTTGAGAAAGAAGTGGTTCTCACACAGCTGCTTGTGCATCAGATGATTGGAAAAACACTTCCTTTCACTGGGCGTGAAGTATCCACACTCCACACTGAACTTCCTCTCAAGGTTACTCCTTGAATCAAGGACTCGTCTTGTCCTCGCCAGAGACATAGTCATCATAGGTTACTATATCATAAGTATAGGGCTAGGAAAAAAAGGGTTCTTGCTTAACAACAAGCAAAACGTGAACAAGTCCACATCTAAAAAAATTAAAGCCTCCTGTGCTTAGATACTGTTGAAAACAAGTCTTCAAAGACCTCTTCTTTTTTCTCCCCCAAGGGTGTTGTCTACTCCCAGACAACTCCCTATCTCTTGGCAGTTTACCATAGGGCTCCTGGTAAGAGTGAACCTTGAAAGGGCTTTTGGACTAGCGGAAGTGGCTAAAGCTCACTGGGAAATGCCTGTGTTTGTACTGTGGGCTCTGCTGCCTCTGCCACATCAGGACAGGATCTGCAAACAGCAGAGCCCAGAGGAAAAGCTAGAGCAAAGAGAACCAGGAGATGCTACCTCTGCACTGCACCAGGTGGCAGGGCTGGCTGCAGTAGCACACCAGACTGACTCAGTGGGAAGCACCCTGGTGAACTTTCACCTTCATAGAAAAGCTTTGCAGATCTTTTTTATTGTCTTCTGAACTGGGATGAAGGAAAACTAACCCAGCTGAATTCCCAGAAAATGCTCCATGACCGCTTCAGCTAACTAACCCAGCAGTAAACCCTACAGCACAAAGGGAAGAGAGAAGTAAGCAAGAAACGGCTGCAAGGTGAGCAGCAGGATGTGGGACTGATACAAGAAGAGTGAAGAAATCTGTGTCCAGTGCGATAGAGGAGAAATATCTACAGAGCCAGAAATGTGCTGAAGGTACCTTTTGTGAAATGGGCCATGGGTAATTTGATCGTGAACACTTTAGTTTTATACCTCAGCAGGCACATGTCAGTACTTGATCTGGATCCAGATGATTTTTTCTAGGGACAAGGTTCCCTTGGTGAATTCTCAGTACCTGGGGTCTTTCCTCTGCAAGTCTCCTGCTCAGGTACTGACACAGCATTATTCTTTATCAAATCAGAGCTAACACTTCCACGGTGAAAGAAATATAATCGCAGACCAGCTGAAAATTAATGTTATAGACTTACAATCCATGTCACAATCCTGATGACATTTGTAGTACAATATTATAATGGTGTGGAGGAGGGAATAATTTTAATGGTTGACCTTGGCATTCAAATAACATCTAATAGCTGCAGCTTTGCCCAGAAGATATGTGTCAATGTTCAATTTCCAGATGTGGATTTAGAATGCCCGAATTTAGTGCCTGCATAGAAAGTTTGTCTTTTGTTCATCTGATGGGCAAAATACAGTTTATAACATTAAGATATGCATTTCTGTTCCAACTGCATTTTGCAATAAAAATGAGAGCTCCCAGCTTGAAAGTGAGAAGCTTCATACAGACTTCCACTCTTTCTTACGTTAAAATGAGAAAGGAGAAGGATTCTGAACCCATACTGTTGAATTCAATGAACAGAACAAGGGAAGTCTGTCCTTGCAGAAAATAGAATTGTAAATCAATGAGAGAGTGATTAAGTGCAGGAGAAACAGAGCACTTAGTAGGGTTTGCACTAACCATGGAAGTTTAGCAGCGCAGTCTCCCATCTCAAACACAACTGGGGTTTAGTTAAACAATATCTAGTAGCATTATGACATAGATAAAAAATGGCAAGTCATGCTCAAAACACTCTCAGAGCAGCCAAATTCCATTTTTCAAAGGGAAAAGTTGAGGCACAGTAAAGGAGAAAACATTCTCAAGGAACTGCTTTGTCACCTAGGTCAAATAGGTCTTGTTTTTAACTTAGCACATCAGGCTAGTCTCTGAACAGACCAATGGTCCTTCTTAGTACTGAATCCCTTCAAGGTCTGGATGAAGTGTAGTCAAAGACAATGGACAAAACCTAGGGATTCACAAGGCAACTCTGCATATACTAGTCTGATTAACAAAGACCTAACAAACATACATCAAGATGGACTGTCCATTCCAATAACAAAATATTGCCTATTCTTAGATGATTTTGGTACTTCAATATCATTTAGATGTCTAGTTTCAGTAGACAACTGTCTGGGAAAAGGTGATGAAATAAATGTTTTCTATATCTGATGCATGTTAAAGCCAACACATTTAGCAATTAGTTTACTCCTGTTTCCAGTGGACTTCCTTGTGGGTAGATCTAGACTGGAACTAAACTTGTTAGAAAATACCAACTGCCAAATCTGTGACAATGTCATTGCTTCTTGTACACATATTCTCTGCAGTCAAAGAGGTGGCTCTACCAAGTGTCTGTCTCAGCTGGCATCTAAAAACTTCATAGGGTTTTGCTTTTGTTCCCATTCTGGGTGCATATCCTACTCTGAAAGGTCACTGTGAGGGAGAAAAATCAACTCAGGATGTGTAATTTGTGAATACATCTGAGACGTAAAGAATGCCACTACAACTGAGAGAGAAAATGAAGGGTAGAGCATTTATCATATGAAAGAAAATATTATTCTTTACCCAGACATGATGTCATATTCTCTCATGATACAGGAAAGAGCTAGGGAAATGCAAAATATCTGTAGCCACAAGGGCTTAAGAATTCCCTAAGGATGACTGTGAATAGATTTGCGTGATTAGTCATACTCCATGTTTGGTTCAGTTTTAGTGCAAGATTAAGGACAATAGATGAATGGTAAGAAACAGAGTGAGCGGAGAACACGACGGCTGTCAAAGAAGGAGCTTCAGCTGAGAGTGGGGAGCAGATGAAACGGCCCTCAGGATAGTGGTGGGAATGGAGCATACATTCTGCAATGTCACCTAACCTTTTGTGACATCACCTAAATGGTTTCTGGGTTTTTCTGTCTGGTGGAGTGAAATCTACCTAATGTTAGGCAGGAAATTAAGGATATAGCTTTTATCATAGAGTTGTCCTGATATTAAGCTACCCTTTCCATCATTGCATACTCTTTCCCCTTTGAAACAGAACATATTAAGAATGCAAAGGAGGACATATAAAAGCAAAACATCGACAAGGAGCACAGAAACATTTCAGATACTTGTCTTACTCTTTTTCACTGGCAAGCATTGCTTATTCCTCAATAAATCTCCATTATTACTTTTTTTTAAGCTTCATTGCTAACCAATGACAAAAAATTTGTCTTATATGTCCCATCATTACCCATTCCATTGACATAGGGACCAAGTGGCATTATCTGGAAAGGAGAGCTCACTGTCTAGATGATTTCAGCCAATCGGAGATGATGATATTGTATTACCAGTTTCATAATATAAATGAAAAAGATGGCCTTCATTTTGATGAAAGCTGTAAAGTAGCTATTGTGCTTGTTTTGTATTGCAAGGCCCAAATGTATTATTTATGCAATTTTCCTTTTGAAAGGAAAAACTGAAAGAGACTATTTCATTTTACAGCATTCAGTCAAAGCTATTGTCTCATGAATGTGAACATTCCTGCATTTTATCAGCTTCGAATGTGGAAGGCAACTCACAGATCACACATAGAAAGGATTTTTGAAAGTTTGAAAACTGCTTTTTAAAAAAGCTAGACCCTAATGACTCGAGATATTATTTGTGCATGTGTGTAGGCTGAATCAACACTTAGCCTATCAGAATGTACACAGAGTAGCGTCTTTTTCAAGGTCTTAAACAGCTTTGATTGAATCTTCGTGTACATTAAATTGATAATGCAAGCAGCCTGTAATACACAATATTCATAACAATAGAATACATCTTCATTTGTAAATATACACTTATATGCCAAGTCAGCATCTATCCAAGGATCTCTAAGCCACTTATTGATGTGACAGCAGCCTCATGTTGTTGCTTAAATACAATAAATATTGCAGCTATTTTGAAGATGGGGAAACTGAGGCACGTAAACATGAAGAGACTTGCTTGAGGTTGTACAGCAAAGAGCTGATAGTGGGGAACAGGTTCTTGGCATCAGCCCGTTAAACAGTCTGTGACACATGGAGTCTGTCCTTTGGACCTGGTGATACTTATGTCTATGGAGAAAACACTTATTATAGAGAGATGTTGAGATTTTTGCGTCCTTGACACCAGTAGAAATTAGATTCTTGCCCTTGAACATCCATACAAAGAGGTTGGTTACTCCTTGGGAGTGGGCCACATTAAAGTTTAAATTGATATTCAACCTCTTCCCCTATGCACCTAATTAAAGGCTCACAGGCTTAGCTACATCCATTTTTTTTTGCCTTCCCTCCTCCCCGCAACTTCTAATGCAATGCTTTTGAAACTTGCCAGAAAAAAAAAATACCTGGATGTTGTCATCCACCTTTTGCTGGACCCAATGTATTTCCCAATGCTCTTTCTTGTTTTCTAGGATAATGTACAAGTACAAATGCATATATAATATTTATATATATTTAAGTGTTTGTTTACCCATTGCCCTATCTTGGAATAAAAAATTAGTGGAACCACTCATATCCCCAACTAAGTTACACAATTAACTTCTGCTAAGGGATCACAGTGGAAGTGGACGACATTCGGGAAAGTTAAATAGAAGTTATTTAGTTAAAATAACAAAATGGAAAATGGATTTATATTTGCCATTTTCATACGCTGGTAGATATTTCTGAGGACTAGTGTAAGAAATAAATTGTTTGTGTGGATGTTCCTGCACAAAGTCCATAACCAAAATCAAATGCATGGTAAAATTAATTTCAGCTGGATGTGGAGGTACTGAAGCTGCTGTTTAGAGCAAAAGCTCCTGTATTCATTCAGATCAGGAGACACCAACAGTAGCAACATTGCAATCTTTGCCACATTTGCAGAGGGTCGCCATCCATTGTTTTGTTCTCTACAGTTCCTGCTATATTTGTCTTCCCAGGAGGGTAAGTAAATATGTTGTATTCAGAAATAATTAGGGGTTGTACCCAGGGAAAAACATACGTAACTTTCTCCTACAGTTTGTATGTGCAATAACAAATATCAAACAATATAGGGTTACACTGAAATATGGGGCCAATTCTGGGCTGATCTGGTACAGACATGAAAATGAATACTTGTCATGTAATCAAATGGAACAAATAATGTAGAAGAAAAATTCTGATTCACTGATTGTAGTTGTGCTAATGTTAGATTGCAGTTGTCTGTCAACTGTAAGTACTGGCACTTAATACTCTGGATACTTACTTTTCTCAGCTATCTCAATTTGTATTTAAAGCTTGTTTTTTGGTGATCTTTCTTGCCATGGGAATTCCCTTGCTCATATATCCTCAAAGTGAGCACACAGTGAGTGATAATGCAGTGAATCTGATGTTTTTAGAAGTTCAGATAAATGCCCATCGTTTTTTTTATTTTTTTATGATTCACCTTAATTCATCTTTTAGTGATGACATAAACAAATCTGCCATTTCCATTCCTATGTCTCTAGCAACGATGAGAAATATGGATGTAGCAACTGATCTAATAGCCTTTCTTGAAAACTCAGTCTGGTTTAATCATATTAGTTGTATAATCATATTAGTTGTACAATCATATTAGTTGTACCTGCCTGGACGTGTTTCTGTGCAACCTGCTCTAGGTAGACCTGCTTTGGTAGGGGTGTTAGACTTGATGATGTCCAGAGGTCCCTTCCAACCTCATGTGATTCTGTGATTCATTCTGTGATTCTGTGATTTGTATCCATTGAATTACAGAAATCAAATCTTTTTCTTTTGTCACAGGTATTTCTAGCATTTTCAGGGTTAGCGTGCCACTGAAATGATCACAAGTCTTTTACTTTGGGTGCTGGATAAAAAGATATACCGAAAAATAAAACTGTTGGCACACAGTGTAAATTGCTGTGGACTAGCAATTTAGCAACAGATTTGAGCAACAGGTATTGCTCTCGGGCCAACATTCCTGTCATTGTCTGAAGCAGATGGCTTCAATTTTATACTCAGTTTTACAGTCTGTAAAATGGAGATCGTATATTTATTCATCAAAACAAAAAAAGTTTTTCTGTGACTGGTCAGTGATACAGGCTTGGAAGAAAATATTGTTTTATTTGGAAAAAAAGTCTCTGTTTTGCATTTGAATATGAAAGCTAGAACTGCCTGAAGAATGAGGATGGGTTTCTTCCCATAAAATGTCTTTTTCTTCATGTAGAAAAATGTAGCAAGAAACACTGAATTCTTCTTAATCAAACCTTTAATTATTAATGGTTTAGTTTAGGAAACAGATTCATTAAATAGTCATCAGTAAGATGATTGTGAAGCTGTACCTGCCCCATCTGGGTGCTGTGCCTGTCCCTTTTCCTTCTACAACTCTTTCTTCTTCAGGTACTTCTGAGTAGCTGAAATTTCTGATTTTGCCTTTTTTTTTTTTTTTCCCCTGCACTTCTCTCTCTCCACCCCTCTAATAAAGAAATAATAGAATAAGAGAGCAAAACAGGAGCATATTTTGTCTTCGGAGCGGTCAGAATCTGAAAAGGTGATGAGGTGTCACACAGCCCGAGAGAGATGGCTCAGCTCTGCGTGGAGGGGAAGCTCTGCTGGGCCAGCGCGGAGGCGTGCGACATACAGCCATATGAACCCAGACCTTCAGGACAGGAATGCTAAAGGGACCCTCACAATATCTAGATTGTAAAAAGCCTTGAAAAAAGAGAAAGGAGCAGAAGACCCAGATGGATCTTGAAGCTCTGGTTTATGCTATGTGTCCATCGTAGTATGACAAGCTCGAACATTAAGAAAAGACACATAAGAGTCCAGTCTTTCCGTCTGTGATAGGAAAGAAATTCCCTCCACTGAGACAAAATCCTGACAAAGAACTGCAGAATAAATCCTAGATGGAATGAGAGAGACACCTTTCCTTCTTGGGAAGTTAATATATATTACATAAGGCTTGGCAACAGCTTAGCTACAGACATACTGTTGCTTCTCTGTTAGGGTTACTCTCACATCCCAGTGAGAAAGTTTACTTCCTTCGCACCTGGTCTTGTGTGCCATTAAACCATCCCAGCAGCTGCTGAATTATTTATCTTTTTCCAGTGGACAAAACCAGTATTCCACCCGATGCTCTCCTTGTCCAAGAGGAAAAAGGCAGTTTGAGGGAGAGAACGCATTACAAAATCTACAGTACAAAAGTTTACATCATTAAGCATTTAGGGTTTACATAGAGAGTAGTGGCATGCAACAGCAGGCACGTCCCCAAGTGATTTTTCTGCAATCAGAATTTCATTCATTACCTAATTTTCATGCAAGTCCCCTGGCATTTGAAATATGTTTCAGGGTAGGCTTCCCTAGGGCTGTCTCCCTCCCATAATAACTGATTTGCAGGGCCCAAAGACAGATCTAAATATCTTTGGCTCAAATTACTTAAGGCCTGCAAAGCAGGGCTCTCTGTCATCCTCATCACATCTCACATCTTCAGAAGAGATAACAGATTAATATCTGGTCTGCAAATATTTCATCAGTGTCTCCAGCTAAGGCACCTTGCATTATTTTATCCGAGGGCACCAACAGAAGAAGAGGGAGGGGGTGAATGGAAATGTATTTACACTCTACAGGAGAACGAGGGTGTGGATGGCAAAGAGAGGGAAAGGAAAAATAAGAGAAGATTTCTCTTGGTATTACAGGGAAAGCAACAAAGCAAGTCTTGGCAAAGTTCTCTGCTCCGATTATGTATACACTTTTATTCAATCACGGTATCGCTCTGTGTCTGACACTTGGTCAATAGTGCAATCTACCACTGATCAGAATAAAACAGCCATCCTAGAACACCTTGGAATTTCATTAGTTTCTTTTCAATGTTGTCTTTATAACTAGATGTTTACTTGGAAACACAAACTTACAGCATGGTTCTGTGCTTTTTCACATAAAAAGTCAAAGACTCTAAACAGCAATGTAAACACTTTTCCCGTCAGAAAAACTGCTCATAGAAGATTTTCCTTTCGTATAAAAGGCAAAAAGGTATTAATATAATCAAAGCCACAGATGGATTCTCATCTCAAAATTTTATCTGCTCAGAAATTTTGAAGGTTTTGTTTTGGTTATCATCTAAATAACCTCATAGTCTAAGTCCATTTTCAAAAGCTTTTAAAAAGATTATTAATTTATTTATAATTTTTATTCTTTTATTTCTGTCAATTAACAGAAATTCCTTCTGGGAGTTTGTATCACAAGCTGGATGTAATCTTGTTGGTCGTCTATTTCAATTTCAATATTTCAATATTCAGAATGTGCAATTAGCAGTGCTTTTACAGTGCTTTTTTACCTGTTCTAATTTTTTGCCTTTTTTATTTTTATTTTTTATTTTTCTCCTACCTCTCCTACCCACATAACTGCTGCATCTCAGACTAAGTCATTTCATTTGGTTTTGTATTGCTGCCTCCTTTTCCTGGCACCCTTTCAGCTCTGCCTCTGACCTTGGCTGCACCATGCTCACTGCAGGATGCATCATGACTCCGTATTGACAGCTGCCAACTGGTAACTTTTTCCAAGATAAGGTGAGAACAATGCGGTCTGGCTGGGGGCTGATCCAGGGCAAGTGAGTGGCCCTGCTTTGAAAGGTTGTCTGAAAGGGCATGTTTGTCCCCAACTCTGAGATCGAATCCAAAGTAAACCTGCTTTCTCTCTAGGCAAAGGCTAAGGCAATCCTGCCAAGCCCTCTCTAGTCCGTTGCATTAATGTCATCTATAAGCATCTTTCTTAAAATGGGTCTGTCTACTGATTCAGTCTTCCTCTATCTAGCTACCCCCTAGGACAAAGGCAAGGAGCACCTTTGACTCAACCTACTCCCCAGGCGGAGCCAGGAAGTTTGACTAAAAAATAACATGAATGGATCATCCAGAAATCCCCCTGAGATAATAATCTCCTTCCACTATCACCCTCAAAACCTTTTGTGACATGAAAGAATGTCTTGTCTAACCTTTTCAGTTCCTATCTTTCATTCTTTCTTCTATAGCATAAATACATTCTTCATTTTTTAAACATTCTTTCTCTCCAACACTTTCACTGCTTTATTTGTCTCCTGTTCAACAGCTCTTGTTCCATGTTATGTTTTTTCACTATAGTCTCAGAATTCCTACTCAGCCACTGATGTTTTCATACCCTGCCATTTTCTTGGCTTCTCTCTTTTTCGTGGTCCTACCTTTCATTTTCTTATAGCCTTCTTCATGGTCCAGAGAAGCTTTTATCTCTCCAGTTTTTGGCTATAGAATAAGTCTCTTTTATCATATCTTTTCTTGGTTCTTCCTCATTTGATCCTTTAATCCATTTACTTGTTTTACTTTCCTTCTGCATGTCTTTCCCCACTAAGCTACTTCTCTGTGTTCTCCTTTTAATGCGCACCTGCCTTTTCCAGATCTACCTTATACATTTTGCACGTTTCTCTGCATTTCATCCTTACCACAACTCATTTATCTCCAAACTTGAAGCTGCCTATGAAAGTGGTATTTAAGAAAGAGACTGTTTAAAAATTGGGTGATGATATGGACATCTTAGTGGCTAACTTTCAAGTGTGATTGAGGTGTTTCATATTGTGGAAGCTGTAGCATTCTTCTATGTTGATAGATGAAGAAGAAAGTCCAAGCATCAAAATGAAAAGAAGCAGAGAGGAAGGGCAGTGACCTTTAAAATCCATCATGGATAGGTCAAGTCAATTATTTTTGGCTTGTGGGTTTTTTTTTGTTTTGGGGCAAGGTCTTTTACCACTGTCTCATTGATATATATTTAAATTTAAAAAAGAACTATAAGCAGGCATCCAACTAATGCCAAAATCAGAATAGCCTCAGTTCTTAGGTGAGTTAGGTAAATGTGCTGGAAGAGGCCTTTATGCAAGGTTTGGTTGTTGGTCATTAATACAGCTGTTATGTTGTGCCCATCAGCTGTAACGCACTCCCCAGTTTGCTCCTTATGTTGTTTACAAAATGCAGGGACAGTACATCTTTTGTCCTTGCCAGCAGATGCAGCTGTTAAGCAGGATTATCTTTTTTTTTTCAGATGTGAATTCAATAACAGTCATATGGCCTTGATGTGCAAAAAACCCCCTCTAACTATGTAAAAATAAAAAAGAAACTAACCTCAAACCCTTTACCAAGTATGAAGAGGTGGTATTTTCCTACTATGTAATGTCTTACTGTGGCTTTTTTTTTTTTACTAATCCATAGCACCTAAAGGCCTAAGATATATAATGAATGACCTCTGATTTGAGCCTGCTTCTAACTTTCCTCTTATGGGGCAAACATTTTGATAAGTTGGCATCCCCTTGCATCCTACTTCTTTAGCAAAGTCAGAGTCATACCTTTGCCTGAATGGAATCTTACATAAAAACTGAAATGTAGGACCTCTAGGTTAAACCAAATAGCTCTTCTATGGAATGGGCATCTGCAGAAGTTCTCAAATGAAAGTTTTCTAGATGTCAAGGTGGAAAATGTAGATAGAGTTTAATAAAGAACAAGTTTTCTGCCTTGTTTAAACACTTAAAAATAAAATAGAAATACATATGCCTAGTAGAGAATTGTAGAAGACGTTCACCAGGTCAATTTTGCATTTGCTAAGTTTCCAAAATGATTTTTATTAGAAGTGATTTGAGCTTGAAACGTTTGATCTAGCTCAAATATCCTGCAGGAATTATTGAAAGGTGAATAATGGCACCTCCAGCTGATGGGGTGGGAAAGTGAGAAGCAAGAGTTCAGTATCTGGACCCACATTTCACTTAGATGCTTTAATATTTTGTAGTGCCAGGGGGATATACTGGCATACCCCCAAACCTTGTTTAATAAAATTGGACCTCATGCATGAGATAGCTGGTGGTAAGGACACCCCACTAAGAGAAGAACTTATTTAGGGCAGGCAGGAGACTGCACTAGGATGGGCTTGGTATAAGAGTAGTAGAAACTATAGACAATTAAAATTAGTTTAGGAGTAAGTTGTGAAGCTCAGTGCTAGGTGTTCATCCTTTTGTGATTTGCTTGAAGCAACTGAAGATGAAACAGCAGAAACCTCTATGTTTTACATGGTTCAAATGGTAGTTCAGTCACCAATCAGCCCAAGTCTTTTAACAGCCTTGTTCTTGAAACCGACGATATTGATTATGATTTGTGCCTTCTTAAGAGCAGATTTGTGCAACTCTACCTAAGAAAAGCTTGTTTTAAAATTTACAGTGTTGTTTTGTAAGTGGTTGTATTGGAATTGGCTTTCTTTTTTTTTGCTAAAAAAAACCCACTGCATAGCAACACATTTGGGCAGAAATATACAACTGTTACAGGTATTAAATGAAAATAATTTGATGCTATTATCAAGCTAACAGACAAAACTATTACTATGTTGACTACAAAAATTACATATCATAAAGAAATAGAAGAGGGGACCGTGTATTTTTCTTCACTGCCTGTTCTATACTAAACCAATGTGTTTTCTTTGGACTGTGAATAACATAGGCTGCTTCCTCAGCAAGATTTTGTAAGCTTTCCTACTAGATTGCATTTATTTTATCTTTATTTTTATTTTTTGCTTAATTTTTTTTCCAGAACAAATCTGAATTGCAGATGTCTGTAGCAGGGAACTACTGCAGTTTGAAAACTAGTGGTGTCTCTTTCTGGTTCTGATAAAACTATGATATAATACAGTTTCTCTGGGTGAAATTTGCAGGTATATGTATGGTGAGTATATTCTGAGAAACGACTTCCACGTGTTTTCAATAGATCTATTACTTTTTTACTATGGTGGCATTTTCCTCTCTTTGGTGTTGGTAGTTCTTTCAAGAAGACAAAATAAAAACAAAAAATGTGTAAATATTAGCCTTTGCTGAAGTTTATAGACTGAATCTAAAGTAAATGCTGGTGTTCTAAAAAAATAAATAAATATAAGGTTTGATCTTTAAAGACAAGACAGGCACTTCACCTATTACTCTTTGAACAGTGGAACGTGATGAGATGATCCATCGTTACCAATTTAAAGTGTCAAGGTATTCTTTATGGGGAGTTCCGTTTTTTGCAATTTGCTTGTTCTGTTTGACTACAGGAAGACTATGAAGGTCTGTCTAGTTGCTGATAATCTTATTTTCTAAGGAATGGAGTTAGATGTGACTTTAGATTATCACTTGATTTCTCTGTGATCTGTCAGTCTGTCTTGAATACTCTACTTCTAATGAAATTTGGAAGGCCTTATTAAGATAAAGTTTTTGAAATGCTAAAATACTAAAGGACGGAGGGCCACGCATGGACTGCCATGCAAAAGACATGGAATAAAGGCAGTTACTTTTTTAATAAAAAGTGAAAATACAGATAGATGATTATTCAACATACAGAGCTATGCAAAAGCTCACTCTAAAAAAAATGTAAACTATTATTAGCTGGAATATTACTCCAGACCTTAAGGCAGGTGTTTAGTTTCTTAACTACTTCAGTATAGAAAATGTAAGTCTTCAACGAAAATAAGTCAGTGGCAACATTACTAGCTAGCATAAGAAAATGAATACTAGTATTTCAGCTGCATCATCTCTACCTCAATACTTACCCCCTCAAAAATCTAAATACTCTGTAAAGAAAAAAAAATCTTCTTAAACACTTCTTCTGCTTTAGCCCTTGAATATTCTGCTTTATCCAAGCGATACAGAAATGTCAATGAGGACAGTGGCTGTATAATTATCTGCCCAATATTGAAGAATATACAATATGTTACTAGTACAAGCTATAACTAGACAATGAAGAAGGAAAACCTCCCTCAATAAATGTACCCCTTCAGTGTCTCCTTGTCTGTCCAAATCTGAATGAGGAACAGTGCATTAGAAAACAACAGTAAAATATTCCATCTTATAAAACAGGTTATATTGGACAAGTAACAGAGAAGAAAAATATTTTAAACTGCAACCTTGATCCTTGTTGAAAAGTTTAAAATTTGGCTGAGTTAACTTTCCTCTCCTTTCTCCCTTGATCCAAGATGCTGTTATAAATTGAGATATATGAACTAAGGCATCAATTTGGTAGCTTCTTTTTTTTTTTTTTTCTTTCTTTCCCAACTCATAGACATTAAATTTTTGTAGTGCGCATTCAAAGTTGTTTTCTGCCATGAGGCTAGAGGCCTTCCCACCATACTGAGGTCAATTGGTTTAAAATGTGCTGGAGGTAGGAAATATATAATATTTTCTCCCACCTTTGTGGGGCTTTCAAACTATTTTACCTCCTTAGAGTCAAGAGTAGAAAGTCTGTAAAGAAATGAATTATTAATGTTTGATTTTTCTCAGCAACAGAATCTTTTTAGTCAAGGAGTAGCATTTCTTCCATGCTTTTGGACATTTTCTTCCTTATATCAAATTCTGACCCTTTGGTAAGGTGTCTTCTTTTGACTCACAGATTTGCTGACTTTCATAAACACACTGCCTTTACTTTTAATCAGTGCAAAAGTTCAGTTTGGGGAGCTTGGTGGTCAGGTTACAATCAGAACTACATCTAACAGAATGCTGGCAAAATAAAATAAAACCAAAAAATCCAGTATGCAGAAAAATGTGGTTTCCAGATGAATATGGATGGAGCTGTATTTTTAAAAAGGTTCTGCCTGCCCCCATTTGCACAAATCTCCATGTGTCAAAGAACAGAGGAATGACGGAAGAGGTGGTAGCTCATTGCCAAGCATTACATATGCTTTCTGCTTGTTCCAGAAAAGTTATAGCAGCATTGTAGGATACTCCTTTTGACCTGGATTGTTAGCTGGTGTTAAAATTCTGTGTAAAAATGCTGATGGTTTCCTATTGAGTCATTAGAGCACATGAGACTAATTATACTACCATGGAGGTAAAGGAGAAGACAAGGGCTCATCTGAAGAATTTTTCAAGTTGTCTGAGATGGGAAGAAACTCAGGCTCTAACTTTTTAAAAAATAATATTAGTTTCTTCACATAATCTATATCCCCTCTGAGGCACGAATCCTGACCTTATTCAGACTATATGAGCTGTACTTTGAAGCTGTATGGGAAAACAGCTTGCTTATAAGTAGACAGACTCCGATGTCATATATATCCCAACATCACAGCCATTTCCTTGCATTGATAGTTTACAAGCATGTAAACAAGTTTTCCGCCAAAACTGCCACACAAAATGAACCAAGATACAATTTAAACATTAGCCTAGAAGTTAGCCACCCTGATCATGACCGATATGATTGTGAAGTCATGCTCATCTAATTATTTGTCCTCATACTCATGAACTGAAAAATCATACTTTGCATATCAAGTGTCAGACCACAGAGAAAATGGCTAGTTCAACGATCCTTGAAAGATTTTGGGAGGAGAAAGGGTTTGAATCCAGGGTTCTCTAAATTAGAGTCTAAAGCAATCTTCTTTCCTCACTTTGTTAGGATGAGAGAAGTGGGCTGAGATTTAATGTAAGAAAAACTTCAAAGCTGGTGGATCAGTCCTGGTCCAGAGGTATAGGCCAGTCTTTTGCAATCCCACAGAAGGTCTGGTGAGGATCATTAGACAAGATAGAGTCTAAATATCCTTCCTAAGAGAGGTAATGAGTATCTTAGACCCTCTGGTTCAGAATAGATTTGGTCATGAAAAATGACATAACAAAGGATAAGATTCAGATTCAGTGTTGCTGAGTTCTTATGAAGGCATCCTAGAGATTATGGGGGAGCGTCATGTCATCACTGCTACATGACTTATTCCAGGCTAGGGAAGCACTGTTTTCCAGACAGAAGTCACCACAAAAAGAAGTCTCTCCTCAGCAAAATGACCTTCTTTGCTTCCCTCATGGAGGAGAGTGGTTTCTTGCCTATATCTCTGCTTTTCAAAAAGCATTGATGTTTATGCCAATGTGCATCTCTGCCTCTGAACCCCAAGCCAGTTATTTTCCCTTGACAAGATGGAGCGTACAGACATCCATATTTACCAGATATATAGTATGTCAACCTAGTGTTTGCATTTACTGTTGCTGGTTGGCTCATCTCTGGTAGTTTCCAAGACCTTACTATGTATTTAAATCCATGTAATCAAAAATTTTGTTTGCTGTATAGCCCTTCTCACAAAGTGGCATCAATTGTGACAAATATTTCAATAATTTAAATGTAAATACATGTAAATTAGGTTATCAAAACATGCTTTATTTTATGTGTGGTATTACCTGAATGTATCTAACCTAAAAATAAAGCCCGAGAGAAATTTCCTGGAAATTTCCACCACAGGGTGCTTATATTTTCCACAATCCTGCCAAATATTGGAGTGATGATTTGAGAGGGCTGACTTGCAGAACATATCAGTAATGCTTTAGTAATCACTATATTTAGTGAAAATACCACCTTTGTCTTCACTCTCAGTAGAAGTAACTGATCAATTTTCTCCTGTACAGATGTTTTTGTCACAATTTAATGTGAAGCAGTGTTTTTGAAGTTCCAAGATTTTAATATGTATTAATTTTGTGTTTACATTTCATGCACATCTGGTTGAGAGCGCTATAGCTGACACTCATTACTGCATTTTACTCTTCAGCAGAGAGAAGCTAAGGAACAGCAGGAATACAGCCCAAGTAACTTTGTCTAACTGCAGGATGAAACTTGCTGGATATCCAGTCTCTGTTCTGATTCTGAGTGCTTCAGTGGGTTTTGCTACCTAGCTCACTCATAAACTCCTTCAAAGGCTTCAAGGCTTCAAAGGCTTCAAATTTTTAAATAATACTTTTAAACATACTTTCAAAAAAAAAAGTACTACTATTGAATAGAACCAATCCTCCTACAGTGAAGACAAAGAGGACCTGGTAGAGTCCAAATGTTTCTCTACTGTAAAATATCTTACACCTTCTTTTGTTAACACTGTAAATTTCCCAGTTCTTTTTCAGAATTTTCTCCTCCACTCCTGCTCAGGCTGGATGTTTGCTTTGCTCTGCTTTTCCTTGTGTATGAGGGTACAGCCAGGGACAGCAATATGACATATTGCAGATAACATCCTAACATATTAAATAAGGATGTTCAAACATAGTGACAGATCCTGTTGTATGATGATACATCAGGGCAGCTCAAAGATAAGAATTTTAATATATTCTATTATAGAATCACTTAAGCTGACTAAATGATAGCTGTGGGGGGAATGGAACAGCTTGAAGCTTCTGGAAAGGGTTAAGAGACCTAGCAATGGAAAAGAAATACCTGGGTGCTCTAGGGAGACAGAAGTAGGAGTGATCAAAATTAACCTGTTAAAGAAAAAATCCTTGATCTCTTTGAGTAATTTTGAGAGATGACACAAGAAATGTAATTTTCTCCTTAGATGGAGGTTGAGACTTCTTCAACATATGTGACCTGCCAAGGCAATCTTTCTGAACTGTCTCTAGCAACAACTTTCCTACAGTTTGCCTGTGTATAGGCTATGAATACATACCATTAGGTCATAGAATCATAGAATCATGGAGTAGTTTGGGTTGGAAGGGACTTTAGTCCAACCCCCCCTGTGATGAGCAGGGACATCTTCAACTAGATCAGGTTGCTCAGAGTCCTGTCCAACCTGACCTTGAATGTTTCCAGGGATGGGGCATCTACCACCTCTCTGGGCAACCTGTTCCAGTGTTTCACCACCCTCATTGTAAAAAATTTCTTCCTTATATCTAGACTAAATTTACCATCTTTTAGTTTAAAACCATTACCCTTTGTCTTACTAAAAAGTCTGTCCTCATCTTTCTTGTAAGCCCCCTTTAAATACTGAAAGGCTGCAATAGGGTCTCCTGGAGCCTTTTCTTCTACAGGCAGAGCAACCCCAACTCTCTCAGCCCTTGCTCATAGGAGACATGTTCCATCCCTCTGATCATTTTTCTGGCCCTCCTTTGGACCCACTCCAAACAATGCATGTTTATCCTGTACTCAGGACTCCAGTGCTGGATGCAGTACTCTACATGGAGGTCTCACCGGAGCGGAGTAGAGGTACGTAATCACTGCCTGCCCCATTTCTCCTAAACCCCTGAATCCCATCTTTGCCATATGGTGAAGGAGTAGACCTATCTCAGGACGATGGAAAAGGGAAGGAAAGAGAGTGCCAGGAGTGCTTGGCTTACTGACCCACAGCCTGCTCTTTGTTTGGATCCGATAAGAGTATTAGAGAGTGGTGGGGAATTGCAAGCTGGAGGCTGGATAAATTACCCTGGTGGTCTTATCTGTTGTTCTCCCCCCCACCCCTCCCCAACCCAGGATCCTTCAGATCTGATGAAGGAGATGGGGTGGGAAGCATCCACAATGGATTTATTTCGCTCATCCAGACTGATGCGATGTGCCTGTAGAGAAACTTGTGGAGCTCTTTTGCTGTTGTAATAAGGGGGCTGTATCATGCCCAGCAGAGATAGTTAGGTACCACTGAACTAACTGGAGAATATATTGTAGTATTCATACCCATACAAAAGCTGGGCTTGACTGAAAGGCCTAGAAGGTCTATCGCATTTCTAATTTTCCTTAGATAATCACCACTAAGAACACTATTAACTGTATTAAAGTGTTTTCTTTCTTCAGCTGCAAATTATTTTTCCATGTTAAGTTAGATTTTATCCACAGAGAAAGCATCCACTGTAAATTTGGCTTTCAGAGTAAGACAGTATCTTTCAAAATTCATTGTTAAAGTAGAGCTGAAGACCTCAGGCATGTGAAGGACCTGAACTTTATATTAGGAAAGGGTCTATTTGCCTTTCCCTTTATAACAAAGAAAACATGCTTTAAAGACCAAGGAAATATCCCTGGAAATAGCAACAGAATGTGACTTCTAAAATGTGAGTAAGAGCTGGCATGGCCACAACACACCCGCTGCAATTACTGTCATAAATATTATTGGGTAACATCTAGTATCTACATCTGTAGATGTACACAAAAATGGTGTTGAAGCCCCACTGGAGAAGCCTGGACGCTTCTGCTTGGACAGATCCGCTGAATGCAGCTTGCAACACCCATTCCACCCTCTTCACACACAGACAGTGGTCTGGGATCTCCTGTTTTGTTGAGCTGAATTTGTGACACCTCTGTGTCTGACTTCCTGTACAACACAACCACATAATGTCACCCCCTGTCCTTTGCACAGAGCTTCATGGAGTGGGTCTACAACCTATGCCTATGGACTCCTGGCATTTAGGCTACTTCAAGTATTTAACAGTACACTACTCATGATATTTACTGCAGCATTCATTTTCTGAAATAAGTTTGAACAGTCAGACGGTTTATATAATTTTTCAAAAGCTATCTGAGA
>NC_133577.1:60497255-60597354 GCF_964106895.1 Numenius arquata | reverse complement strand
GAAAATTTTTTATGTAAGCTCTTTCCAGCACCAGTGGCTGATGCATGGACCTTTTCAGCAGCAGGACTCAGCCCTAGCCAGCAGCTCACTGTTTTATTTTGAAACAGGGATGAAGTAACCTGTAGTGCCATAGCAACCCACCCCAGTAGCTCTCCTCTCCCAGTTCAAACCAAAGCCACCTCACTGGCTGACAGACTAAGTAGGAAACCGCTCGTCAAATCAAAACCAGGCTGAAAGTACTTAAAAACTGTTTACTCAGGTGATTTGCTGCTGTGAAGTTAGCTCACAGGTGACACTGTTCTTGTTCTGCCAGGTGCTTTGGAGGATGATTTGCACGGTGCTATGCTCTTTACGGTGGCTGAGGGTAGGTGTCATTTGCCTCTTAGAGCTTGTCTTGGCTCCTGAAACCTGGCCTACCCAGCTCTGATTCGCAAGCAGGGCTGGTTAGCATCCTTAGGGTATTCACCAGGTCATTGCCTCCTTCAAGCATGGGGGCAGCTGTGCTACTTGTGCTTCTGTGCTTTAAGACAGATCCAAACCAGCGGCAGTTCGCACAGGGCTGTAAGCTGGCAGCTCAGGAACCACCGATAAAACAGCCCAGAGGCACATGCGTGACCAGAATTTTGCTGTTTAGATACATCTTCATATCCAGAGACTAAGACTTTACCATCCCTGCTGTAGCAGCCCCACGGAAGCTAAATCCTGGCTCTGGCGTTCTTCTGGAGAGAACTCTGCACTTCAGATCCTCCTTCCCCTCTCCTTGCTACTGTTCCACAGCGTGCCCGCACGTGGCAGCACTGCAGGTACTGCACTTGCCTTACCAGCTCCCACGATGTAGCCATTTGCTCCTGAATGTCGCGAGCCCAGGTGCACAAACCCCATCTTACCTTCCTTCAGCAAGGCTTTTGACACAGTCTCCCATAGCATCCTCACTGGGAAACTAAGGAAGTGTGGGCTGGATGAGGGGACAGTGAGGTGGATTGAGAACTGGCTGTGTGACAGGACCCAAAGGGTAATGATTAATGGAGCAGGTTCAAGCTGGAGGCCTGCAACCAGTGGTGTCCCCCAGGGGTCAATACTTGGTCCAGTCCTGTTCAACATATTCATCAGCGACCTGGACGAGGGGACAGAGCGTATCCTCGGCAAGTTTGCTGATGATACCAAACTGGGAGGGGTGGCTGCCATCCAGCGAGACCTGGACAGGCTGAAGAGCTGGGCAAGGAAGAACCTCATGAGGTTCAACAGGGAAAAGCGTAGGGTACTGCACCTGGGGAAGAAGAATGTCAGGCACCAATACAGGTTAGGTGTGGACCTGCTGGAGTCAAGTTCTGAAGAGAAAGATCTGGGGGTCCTGGTAGACAGCAAAATGACAATGAGCAAGCAGTGTGCTCTTGTGGCCAGGAAGGCCAATGGAATCCTGGGCTGCATAGGGAAGAGTGTGGCCAGTAGGTCGAGGGAAGTCATTCTCCCCCTCTACTCTGCACTGGTGAGGCCACAACTGGAATACTGTGTCCAGTTCTGGGCTCCCCAGTTCAAGAGGGATAGGGAACTACTGGAAAGAGTCCAGCGAAGGGCAACAAGGATGATTCAAGGATTGGAGCATCTCCCTGATGAAGAAAGGCTGAGAGAGCTGGGACTCTTTAGCCTGGAGAAGAGAAGGCTGAGGGGAGACCTTATCAATGCTTATAAGTATCTGAAGGGTGGATTGAAGGAGGAGGGAGCCGGACTCTTTTCAGTGGTTGCCAGTGAGAGGACGAGGGGCAACGGGCACAAGTTGGAACATGGGAGGTTCCACTCAAATGTGAGAAGAAACTTCTTTCTGGTGAGGGTGCCAGAGCCCTGGAACAGGCTGCCCAGGGAGGTCGTGGAGTCCCCTTCTTTGGAGATCTTCAAGCCCCGCCTGGATGCAGTCCTGAGTAACATGCTCTGGGCAATCCTGCTTCAGCAGGGGAGTTGGACTAGATGATCTTTATGGTCCCTTCCAACTCTAAAAATTCAGTGAAATTCAGTGAAAATTCAGTGAAATTTCTCTGTGCCTGATGCCTGCTTTCACCCAGGCACCAGGCAAGGAATAACCCTGGGCTCATTGCCACAGGCTGCCGAGGGTGCTGCCCGTGCAGCTCAGAAATGCAGAAAAACTGAGGTGGGAAGGGACATCGGGAGGTCATCTGGTCCAAACCCTCCTTCTGAGGAGGGCGAGCATTGACACCTTCCGTGGTGACTCTGTCTCATTAATCAAAGTTCTGCTCAGAGGGGCAGACAAAAATATCTTGAAATCCATTTGAATTTTCAAATTTATTTAAAAGTTCTTATAAAAGAAATAGTTTAACACTTTGGGGGAGCAGTTTCATATTACTTAATTGTGGAGAAAACGTGGTTTTTTGTTTAAAGCAACGCCAACATTTCTTTCATTGCAATATTCCTCACGGGTACGCTGTTTTGTAACACTTAATTGGCATGCTGTATCGTCGGAATTGTAAAAACCAGTGCTGGAAGGCATCTCAAAAGAGCTTGTGTCCAATCCCTGCTCCGGATAGGATTTCCTTCATCCAAACCCTTATTGATTATCATCTAACCCGCTTCCCAAGATCTCTGGTAATCTTCCCGTGCAATTTGCTCTACCCCCTAACAGCCTCACAGTCAAAGGTGCTTTTCTAAATGAAACCCCAAATTTATCTTCTTTATTCATGCTCATTAAGAACTTGTTAAGCAATCATTTGCGAGGAATAATTTAGGCAAAAAACTGCCTGAGGGTAGATATGAAACTTGTTTTGCAACACGTAAGCAACTTATCTGTGGGCTGCTTGTTTTATTATTTTGGGTTTTTTTAATGAAAATTTTCAGTTTCACGTCTTTGTTGACTTTGTGTTAGCTTTGCAATCATCTCCCTTGGCATCAAACAATGTAGGTAACTCCCACCCTCCCCTGCTTCTCCTTCTGTCCGTTCTTTACCGGCCCTTTAGGCCGTCGGGGCTCTAACCAGGGTCGGTTTAATTCCCCCGCCCCACCGGCCAGGGACTGTGCGCAACCGACCACCGACCACCGAGACGCAACATGAGTTGTGCTCCTCTCGATCTATCACAGCGTGACAACAGGTAAAATTGCCAGGCAAAGCGTGGATGGGATTACAAACTCCCAACCGGGAGGGAGCGGAGTATCCCGAGTTGGGTAGAGGAGAAATTCCTGAAGGTGGGAAGAAAGACCGGGGGGGGGGGGGGGTGGAGAAAAAAAAAAAAAAAGCCTTGCAGCAATTTTAAATGGTATATGATGAATTAAAGAACCCCGAAGCACCACACCAAAAGCAGCAGTGGCCTTGCGTAGGGAGGAGCCGTTTCTCGGTGCCGTCGTGGGCGGGGGGGGACGATGGCGGCTTCACGGGTCCGGCGAATAACGGGTACGTTTCCTCGCCGGGTCTCTCCGACCCGACCCGGGGGGGGCGGCCCTAGGAACGGTCGGCCGGGGCCCGTCCAGAGGCGGGACCGGCGGGCGGGGGAGGGAGGGGGGGAGGGAGGACGCCGTCGGTGGTGCCCGGGGCGGCGGGAGAGAACCGCGTTTCTCGGCGGGGGCTTCTCAGCGGCCCCGGAGGTGAGGCGGGGGACCGAGGGGGCTGCGGGCTGGGCTGCGGGGAGGGGAAGGGAGCGTCTCGGGTTGCCCGTGAGCCAGGGCTGGGTGGCTTCGTCCTCTCGCCCCACTCGGCGAACTTTTTTCCGCGGGGAACATCTCCATGAGCAAAGCGCGTCCCCGGCCACCAGCCGCCCTGAGGGCAGCCCTTACCGGGTGGGTTGGAGCCGTCCTGCCCGCGGGACGATTTGCTCCACTCGCCCCGTGGGGCGCAGCGGCCGGGAGGGTTGCGAGGCCGCGGGGTAAGGGGCGGGGGGGGGGGGGACGGGAGGGGGGTGGTCTGGCAGCCGGACTTCCCCCAGCCAGAATCCCCGGGCAGCTCAGAGCTGGCTCCGTGCGGCTGCCGTGCTCGGTCGGAACTCGGCAAATAGCAGTTCTTACGGTTGAGGGAGGCAGGGGGGGTTTCTCCCTCCCGGTAGTGGCAAAGCATTTCAGCTGAGGTTTGTGAAGGGGAGCTTCTCTCAGATCCACACACACACCCCCCCCCCAGCTCTGTGAGGGTTTCTCCTGTGTGGGCATCACTGTCGGAGGGAGGTGGCGAAGGTGCAGCTGAATAGGAAGGGAGCTGCATCTGCACGTACAGCACCTGCGTTGTGTGTTCCTGAAAGGGTTCCATCCCACTTGAGAAGGACCAAGTGAAATGACCGAAGCTGTGGGTCCAGGTGAACGGCAGCAGCATTGGCGGGAAGGTGAAGAGAAGGAAAAAAGGGTGGAATGGGATGGAGAAACGTGCAACTCTTCTCTGCCAGTGGTCTGAGCCGGCTTGGGTGAGAGGGTGGAAGGATGGCAGAACCAGTGAGAGTGCAGTTGGCCATCGTGTTCCCAGGCAGACATGTCCTGAAAAATGTCGGAATCTGAGCAGGGATAAGGTCTGAGGAAGAAAGATGGAGACTCGCAATAGAGCTGTAGAAATGAAAGAAGCCCTTATGAAAGAGACGTAAGAAAATACGTAACTCTTGTAACTGTAGTCACCTAAAACTAGTAATGCTGCTGAAAGAAGGTGAGTTTAGAAGCTTGGGCTAAAAATGAATTCTCCTTGTTAAACTAACATGTTGTTTCCTAATGCATGAAAGGTTGCTCAGAATAGACTGGATGTTTCTTAACCCTGAAGAAATCCTCTCTAACTTCTGCTGAGCTCCAGTACTTGTGCACTATTATTCATGGGTTTTGTTGCTGTGGAAGTCAGAACTCAAATTCCCCTTTTTTGGTTCCACCAACGTCTCAAGGTACGGGCTCTGTAGGAGGAAGCACTGACTGGGGAGTCATGTGTGAAGGCCTTTCTCTTGTTCCCATTTGACGAGACAAAAATGGCAGTCATCCTTGAGGGCCAGAGGGTGAGATGTTGGGTGAATGGCAATCTGCCTGGCGTGATTTAGTTTTAGGTATGTAGTTCAGGTAGCAGCTGGTAGCTATGCCCCATGTTTTCCTTCTCGCAGGATTTCTACTGGCTCTCAAGGCATTGGCTGTTTCCATCCGACAGTGGCTCTGATGAAGTTTTTCCTGCTCAGGGATATTACGGGGCCAGGTTCAGTAGCTGTGGACTGTGAAGGCCTCGGTGTGCAATTTGACGTTATCATGGAGCTAAATTCAGTGATACTAAAAGGATGCAGCCCACTGGCGGCCTGTCTTTGCATCTTTCTCTGTGTCAATATTTGTGCCTGTCTCACCCGGCAGTGGAGCAAAACCATTTCTGTGAGCAAAATGAGTAAGAAAATCACTTCAGCACAATTGGCTTTTTGGTGCTTTAGCTTTCAGGGCTGGTCACAGCAACGTCAGAAGAGTGTCAAGGAAGAACTTGAGGAGGAAGGGAGTGGGGCCACCTCCTTTAGCAACAGTTAGCCATTGCCTTGGTTTTGTCATGTCATCAGCAGATTCTTTGGCCAAGGTACTTATGAGTAATTCTACTTCCATCTTACTTTGGTCATTAGTCTAGAGACAAGCTGCTGTCTGCCAGGCGCAGTTACCATATAAAACCATACAGATGTCCCTGTTCCGTATATAGAAGGGGGATCAGATGAGGCGTGTATACTGTTGGATACGTCTTGCCATCAGTGCTGTTGTGGTTTGGATCAAGTTCCAGTAGGTGACGGCAGGACAGATTGGGGAACCCCCTCTTGTCTTTGCTGGCAGCACCCCAATAAATCAGTGTAGCTTTACTGTCATTTAGCTCCCTAAGGATTGCGCTTCCTGGGCTTGTTAAAAGCTTGTACTTTGCCTTCTGGCTTTCAGATCCCTTCCTCTGCTCTCATCTGGGGTTGGTTTGTGTTTTTTTTTCACAGGCACTCCTGCCCAAACAAACACTTAACCCCCCTTATGTTGCTGGGTCATTCAAATTCCAGAACAGATTCACAAATCTTGATTTGGGCGGTGCTTTCACTTGGGAATGGGTGATATGTTACCAACTCGCTTCTTTGCTTGTAACTCAATTCTTCGCTTGTCCCTTCTGACTTTTACAATTATCTTAAACTGGTGCTGGAAACTATGCCCAACAGTTTAAAAGAGGTCTGGGGGAACTTCAGATTATGGCATTGTGAACTAACCACCCCCCTTTGAGCGAGGGATTAAATGCAATCATGTTAGTATTTAGATTTTCCTGTTAAAAGGAAAATGTTCATACTATGTTATGCATAATTGCACAAAACCTCCTGCCTGTGCAAGATACATGGGTTAATATTTCCCGATCTTTAGTATGTTCAGCCTTGCAGTGGCTCTGTCAGATAGGAAAGTATTTCTTCCATATTCACAGGAGGAAGGTCACGTTAGAGACAGAAAAACAAAGCCCTGAGATCCTTGAAGAAGTCTAGACATCAACTTCACTATGATTTCAAGGCAGAGGTGAAATTTTATGCTTTAGTTTTAAGGGACATTTTTCTTAGCCCATAAGGAACCTGTTTCAGAGCAGCAAAATGAATAGAAATATAAATGAATAGAAATCCCCTGAATCCACGTGTGGTGGTCTGCTGTTTGGACCATCTTTCTTCTGCAGCATGTCTCTAGATTTTAAAAACAGAGAGGCGGAAAGAAAGTGTCATCCAGGTTAGGGGGAAAAATCCCTATGGGCTGGCCTATTAGGCTTGAAGTGTTTAATCATTGGTATGCTCTGATACACTGTATCTCTTTGCTTGTTAATGCTGCTGGTCGCATAAGAATGACCTGTAGTATCTTCTGCTGTAGCATAAGAATGAACAGCATCTTTCGTGCCTTCTTTCTGTGTTGCAAGCTCTGCTGTGAAGCCCTTGCGTAAGCATGTAGGGGGCAGTAATACTGGGGATTGACAGGATTTGCTCACTTCCCAACCAGGTGTCACTCTCTGACTTCTGTATTCTTCTGCTCTCCTTGTACATGCACATCCTTTCAAAGAGCTGCTCCCTTTCTAGCCACGTGCCGGTACTTGCTTGAGCTGGGAGGGTTAAAATAAATAGTGTTTAGACTTAGATTTTATGCAGTTTCCAGCCTTATTATACAATGAGTGTGCATGGCTTTCTGTAAGTATGCAGTAATAGGAAAGTGCTATTTGAAAGCTGCTGGTGGGAAAGAGCTGTTATCAGTTTGCTAGCTGATCTACTGCTAGCATCTTCCCCCTTTTGTCTGTTTGTCCTTTCCAGCAGCTTTCCACAGCCAAATTCTGCTTTCTCTTTTATTTTAAGTATTGATGAGGGGCTTGTGTGGTGTGTTTCTTGAAAGCTAAGAGCTGTGAGGTATGAAACCTGCTTCTTTCAGTTAAAGAAGACCCAAATGCCAGGCTCTACAAAAAAAATGTTGGGGAACTTTTCCTGACAGGGTGCTGAATAAGATGCTCCGGTACTATTTTGGAGGGAAAGAAAGATGCCATTCCGATTATGCACTGTAGCTGGCTTCTTGATTTTGACAGCCTTTCTCTGCCCCAGTCTGTCTGTAAATATTCCTTTTGTGCCCCACAATGATCCTGGCATCTTTCCCCGCTCCACTGCACTCGTCACATTGCTTGGTGCTCCCACTCATCCCACCGAAGGATGAAACCCTTTACCACTCCATCCCCCAGCGACCTTGGTTTGGCACAGTGGATCCCAGCACCCTGCACTATATGGTTGTTACCCCAGCAGTACACTGGGGAACCATGGAGGGCACTGGGGCAATGAGGAGGCTGGGCAGGCTCTCCTGACCCACACCAGCCCCAGGGGTGCAGCGGGCTCAGCCAGGAGCCCCACACAAGGACTGGCCGCAGAGTGAGATCAGTCTGTGGGGCAGGGTCTGGATCCATGGGGTACAGGGCCAGGAAAAAAGCATGGCTGCAATGTCAGGGGCAAGAGCCTCAGCTTAAAAGCCCTCTCCGTGTTTCTCAGCTCCTTCTCGGTTCCCCGCCTGCAACCTGGCTGCCTTATACAGTGCTTTCTCCTCTACTCTGCTGAGCAATTCCATCTTCTGTCCCATCTCACAGCTCAAGGTTTCTGCTTGGTGATGCTTGCTGTTGCGATCTCTCATTCCCAAAGCTGTCCCATGTGCCTGCTGCTCCCCGATACCTCCTGTGCTTGGCTCAAGGGCCATGGCAGGGAGGGGAGGAAGGGGAGCAACATGGGGAAGGACACACCTACCATGAAGAAGTGATGGGGCTACATCCCACTGCAAAGGAGGGATAGAGGTTACAAAAAAAGAAAATGTGTGCTTCGAGTTTACCACAGGCCTTTTTGCGTGGGGAGACAGGTTACAGCTCCGACATCACTGGAGCACTGGCCGCGCTGGCCAGCTGTACAATAACCTAGCACTGGGGGTTTTGCAGTATGTTCTGTTGTTGTGTCTGTTAGCGCGAGTGAATGTCATCACTGTATTAACGAAGTAGGCAGACAAATTTCAGGAGGACACCAGCAGGCTGTAGTGTTTTGCTTGTGCTTATGAAGTTTCACTAAGAATTCTTCAAGAGAAGGCTAAGGGGAGACCTTACCAATGCTTATAAGTATCTGAAGGGTGGGTTGAAGGAGGAGAGAGCCAGACTCTTTTCAGTGGTTGCCAGTGAGAGGACGAGGGGCAACGGGCACAAGCTGGAACATAGGAGGTTCCACTCAAATATGAGAAGAAACTTCTTCATGGTGAGGGTGCCAGAGCCCTGGAACAGGCTGCCCAGGGAGGTGGTGGAGTCCCCTTCTTTGGAGATCTTCAAGCCCTGCCTGGATGCAGTCCTGAGTAACATGCTCTGACATGCTCTGGGCAATCCTGCTTCGGCAGGGGAGTTGGACTAGATGATCTTTATGGTCCCTTCCAACTCTAAAAAATTCAGTGAAATTCAGTGAAAGATCATGTGAGATCCTTGCAAGGACCTGCGGAGTCTTGTATTTGAAAAAATAGTCTAAAGACTAGTGACAGCTCTTCTTAAAGTTAAGAAAAGTATTAATCTTCCTGGGATATTTTGGGTAACCTGGGGTGTCCTGGAGCGAGTGAGGTGTGTGGGGGGGGTGAGGAGCAGATAATCCACCAGAGGGCCCTCTCTCCCTGCACCTTGGTGGCTTAATTCTCTTATGTGGAGGCTGTGAGGAGCGTGAAGAGCATTGAATTTTAAAAGGAGTCGCTTCAGGGAGGTGATGTATGATCCTGGTACGCAGTGGTTTAGCTAAGTGCAAATGGCATGTTAGCATGAGGTACGCAGAAGTGAACAGAATCAAACAAATCTCTGGTATGTACAGTGTTAGTACTGGGGGAAGAGTTAATAAGCGAGAAACTTTAACTTAGATTCAGGCTAAGTCAAAGAAGTGTCAAAGAAGTCAAGGCATTTTAAATTTCTCAACTACTGTACCTGGTGTACCCTTTGGAAAGGCCACCATGTTTCTGCCTTAGGCTGTGGTCGTGTGAACGGCTTCATACAAACTGACCTGCATCTGCTTCTGTACAATCTGTAATGTGGGGGCTGAACTGAAAAGCATGGCTCCAAGCATGAACCCTTTGTCCACCTTTCTGCTGCAGGCTGCTTTATGCCGAGAGACAGCTCTTGACCATGACTCTCCACAGCACACGGTAACGAATCAGAGTACCACTTCCCATGTACAGTTCTCGGCAAATATGCTAAACTTAAAAGAGCAAAGGGGTGAAACCTGACAGGACAGTGCAGAGCAGTGTCGTGGATGCTCTTTGGACTGAAAGACGCTGCACGCTTTGCTCTGACAATGCTCATAGTATGTAGATCTGGTTTTTTTCCTAATTGGTTCTTGATGAAAGCTTTGCAAGCTTTAATTTTCCATTGTGCTCGAAAGGAAGGAAATGCATATCTGTAGTTGCTCTGTAACACAGTCACTGGGAACTGATTTATATAAACTTTCAGCAACTTTTTTTTTTTTTTTTTTTTGATTGTACTTAAGGGTGTCTTAATACCTAATGTATTTGATGGGAATTACACCTGCTGGTTTTTCTAAATTCCCTTAGCTCTGGATTCAAGCCCAATATATTTAATTTTAGTGCACCAAATGTTACTTAAAAGTCTACCTTGACAATTCTCCTTTGATACTAGTTTGAGATTTTAAGATTTTGTGGATTTTCTTGTGACTTATGTTTCCAGCAGCTTTTAGAGGAAAAGCTACAGGTGCACTCCCCAAAAAAAACTTGTCATGGCTTTCCAAGAAAAACAAAAGCAAGGGCTAAAACCTGTTGGCAGAGAGGAACCGAATTATAGATTTGACCTTCTCCATGAAGCAGCAGCAAAAAAACTCTGAATCTTTTGTAATGTTGATCTGGGAAAACATCCTGGACTCAATATTAGGGAGCATACTTAACAAAGCATTTAAAACCAGCACTTTACCTGACCCATGTTGAAGTGTCCTAAACTTCTATTATATCACCTTCAGTGAATTGCAGCCCTGTCTGCCTTGTGGCAGCTCTTGAATGCCATTCACGAGTTGCTGAGCCAACAGCATATTGCTTCAGCCATGGTTAACCAACTAACCACGGGGCTAAAACAGAAGGAGGTATTTGGCAGCGTGTGAAGGCCACTTTGTGGGATGGATGTTGTGATCGATGCTGGGATGTGGCATGCTGAAAGTACTTTAAGTATAAAGTACTTCAAAATAACAAAGAAGTTTATTCCTTGGTGTGTGCTCCACAGTAAATGAACTTAACAGATCTGTTCCCTGACCCATGGAAAAGTGCTGCCCGGTTTCTTTGAGGGGGGACCTGGCTCTTGACTCTCGCTGCCGGGATACTTGTTTGCTGCTAGGTCATCTCTGCATTGTCCCAGCAAAGTCTTAAAGCGCCTTTTTCTGACAGGGTCAGGAAACTCCCTTGCTCAGAGCTTAATAATGTTTGCCTTGCTTTTTAGTCACAAAGTACCTCTAAAGTAAAAATATGAGTGAATTTTAAGCAAACACAGCTGCGTGTTTGCATTGGTGTGGCAGTAATTTCTGTGCTTATGGTCATTTCCTGTTGTTTTGTTTCATCTACTGGAATTGCTAGATGGGACTTCAGTGGTGTATCACCATCTGCCGTCTTGTAGCTTCAGACAGGACTTCAGCAGACATGATAGGAAGAAACAGAGCTTTTGTTCTAGACTTAGGGGTCTTTGCATGGCCATGGAGGACCCTGTGGTTTCCCTAGTGCTTTCCCTGTTCTTGCTGGAAGAATTGTTGTAATCTGCTGCACCTATTTACTGCCTGAGGTATTTCTCTCCTGTTCAGCCGCTGAGTATCTGTAAAAGAAATCAAACTCAGACATTACTATCCCCACTGCTCATAAGGGAGAAATGTTGAGGGAGCAGTAGTGCTCTCTTAACTACCTTCCCGCAGTTTGTGTTTCAGTCAAGCTAAACCATCAGAAAAGCTTCATATTTATTTTGTAGGCAGAATTTTCTGCCTCAGATACCTCAGGGAATCCTCCTTTTGGTGGCAATTTCTCCTTAGATTGGTTTAGCTGCAAGACAAAACCTTGCTTTCTGGAGAAGGAGGTACAGGTTGGGTGGCAGTGCTGGGACATCCTTACCTTTCTGCTTAACTGGTAGAGAGTCATTTGACATGTGGTAAGGAGACATTTAGGGTAAGCTGTTGACAGGCTTGAGCAAAGTATGAGTTCTCTGGAACATGAAGCCATGAATAAATTGTTGGCAAGCCCTTTTCCTTGCAAGTAGGTAAATGATGGCATGTCACTTATGGTCGCTCCTTTTCTTTGTTTAAAGAATTTCTGAAGAATTGTACAGGGGACTTTTGGAATTAGATGTTACCACAAAGGGAAATAAACACACAAGCTGTTCAGGAAATCAGTAACCTTGCCTACCTAGCGTGTTTTATAACTGATTTTGTTTGCACTAGGTAATGAAGAACTCCTTGCCAGTTAATAATCTAACATTCAAATCCAGATTTCACGCTTACAAGGGAAAAAAAAAAAAAAGCTATTTAAACATTGCAAGGTATTCTGTATTAGGCATAACTGGCAGGGTTTGGGGAGCCAGGGACTACAGGGGTGACTGTGTGGAAGGGGTCCATGAGGTGCCTTGTGCTGGTTCCAGCTGGTTCCAGCCAGCTCCAAAACAGATGAAAACAGCACATTGCACACCAAAACTGTAACCAGTCAGGGCAGCACACGATGCCTCTGCTCGAACATATTTAAGAAAGGGTGGTAGCTGCTAGGGACAGGCATCAGAGAAGGGAGACATGAGAGGAGACACAAAAGGGCACACATAAGGACAAACGTGGGAGGACACATGAGGATGCAGAGGAGATGAGTCACAAAAAAGGACACACAGGGCAGGAGGCCTAAAAGGACATGTGTGAGGACAAGTAAAAGGAGACACAAAGGCAAAGATGTCAGGAGACACAGGAGGAGATGTGAGAGGAGATATAAGAGGACGTGCAAAAGGAAATGTGAGGACATACATGAAGAGACGTGTCTGAAGGGTGAAAGAAGTGGAGGAGATATGTGGAAGAGGACATTGTTGGGTTCATGGCTTGAGATGCTCTCTTGGAAGGAGGCACTCTGTGCTGGAGGAGGTACCCTTGAGGGACTGCAGCCTGTGCTAGGGCAGTGGCACCCCTGAGGATCTACAGTTTGTGGAGGACCCACACCGGGACAGGGACACCCCTGAGGGAGTGTGGCCCATGGAGAACCTGTGCCAGGGCAGGTACACACCAAGGGACTGCAGGCTGTGGAGGACCCATGCTGGAGCAGAGGAGCAGTAAGAAGCAAAGAGCAGTGGAGGAAAACTGAGATGCAAGGATCAGCCAAAAGAAACTGTTACGCACTGACCCGTAGCCTCCTGTGCTTCCTGTTGCCTCATCAAAGGAATCGGGACAGACAGAGCATAACCCACAGTGAAAACAAGGGAAGTTGACAGCAGGAAAGGGGCAGTAGAGGTGTTGGCCTGAAGATGAGCCTGAGTAGAAGAGGAAAGGTGTTTCCCAAAGTGTTTTTTTAATTGTTGGTTGGTGATCTTTTTCTTTTTTTTTTTTTTCTCAGTACATGAATCGGTAATTGAAAGCTTATGTTAATTTGTAATAAATTCAATTAAGTGAAATTCCCCAGGTCAAGAATGTTTTGCCTATGGCAGTATATTCATTATAGCAATGATGTGGCCAAACAGTACAAACCCCGTGTGGATCTAGTATGAGTAGAGATTCCGTTCTCCATGTGTGACATTGGCGTAACCCTATATCACTGCGTTGGTGCTTTGGCATTTTCCCAAGTAGAGCTTTCTAGAGAAGGGCCAGCACCAGCCAATTGCAAGTGTTCGTGAGTGATAATCTTTGAACAAGTTGTGTGGGCAAAAGCCATAGGATAGATGCTGGGTTTTTTTTGCAAACCCTTACATTCAGGCTGTAAAAGATTCATTGTGGAGCAGAGCTGGAGTAAACTTTTGCCGTTGATGTGCTCTTTCTGCGGGGTGCAGCTGCATAGCCATCTCTTTTCCCCCATGCTCAGACTCTTTGCTGGTGCAGTACTACTAGCCTAGCAGTAACTCTACTGTGTACTCCATGTGTAACGTGGTTTAAAAAAAAATCTCACTCCCTTGCTCTTCTTCCTTCCGCACACGAGTGGAGCGATGGAGGGAGGAGAGATAGCAGGGTCTTGCCGTTTCTTGCAACTATATGGAAAGAAAGTGTGAGTTTCAAGGAAAGCAGAGGTCATGGGTTTCAGAGGAAAGCAGAAGTGCAGCTCACTGTGACGGGGCTGCTCCCAGGCATGCCCGTGCCCGGTGCTACTGGCCAGATGTTGTGGCATTTTCTACAGGCAGAGTAGAAATGCTCCAAAACGGTCTCTCTGAGAGACTGAAGGTGTGTTGAAAAGTCTTAGGATGATTTTTGTTCAAATGGTGGAAAAAAAAATGAGTAATAAAAAAATCTCAAAGAAGATTTTTCTTTTTTTTCAAATGAAAATGCTTAAACTGAAATGGAAAATTCTGTCCTGTTATTAAGCTAACCCATAGCTATCTGTAACAGGCATAATGTAGTTCTCTATTACATTCTGCACATTTGGTTTGTCTCACAAAACTTCTGTTTTTACTGATGGATTGTATTAATTTTATTTCTTTTAAATTATGCAAACTTTTGCCACAAGGGAAACAGGGATTAAAGCAGAGAAGTCACTAAAATGTTTTGCATCTTTCAGACAGGTCCTTTTTTTCTTTAAAGACTATATTCCTTGTGAAACCTTATTTTATTTTATTTTTTTCTTTATTAAGACCCTGGCACCACTTTGACTATGCAGCCTTTGAGGAAGGAATTGGCACACTGATGACAGCGCCCTTCAATTAGACTGTACATTGACACACGTTATTTCAGACTGTAAAAACCTGTTGGACTTTCTGGGAGATAAACTCAGCTCTACTTTTTCAGCTGCTGCAACACTATCTCTTTATGGTTAAATATACACTTTGGACTTCAGACATCTAAACTTGGAGCCTGGCAAGAACAGTCAGACTAGGCTTGTAAAAGCAGAAATAGCACTGAGCATCTCAGCTCAACTGCCTGACAGGAGGGTATATAGATGTCCCCCTATGCTTGAGCGTACTACTAGAGGAAGATCTGGCTCTGCGGGTAGAACAGGTGGGAAAAGAGGAGAATGTGTCTGCTCTTCAGTAGGGATGACTGCTATATTGAAGGTTTAACAGTTTCACTTTCACAAAGTCTGGTTTTAAATGGTGAAAGAAGGGAAAATATGAATTTATTTAATTTTTTTTCAGTGAAGGAAAGTGTTAAGTACTCTTAAGTCTAGAGGCTTAAATATAAAACTAAGAGCATGCTCAAGAACAGAGGTGCCGTGTGAAGGAACATAGAGGAAACACTACTATGTTGCAGAGCTTTGTAGCGAATATTGGATACAGGGTGGTTATCAAGGAATAAACAGAAGGGAAACAAGTACCATTCTGTGAATCTGGGAGCTGACACCTCTTGACAGGAAGAGATGATAGCACTGGGGTTTTAGATGAGTTCTTAGTTTTAGGGAGGGCTGGCAGGTGGTTCTCTGGGGAAATGAAACACCTCAGAAGCAGCTGTCCCACTCGCTGTCGGATCACTAGTATGGCAGCAAACTCAAGGACAAAAGAGAATCTAAAATCCTAGTACCAAGGATTACTCTTGTACATGTCTGATTTGAAAATAATGGACTGATGACGATAAAATTAAATAAATGCTGTCTTTCCTTACAAGTGGCAAGCACAGTAGGGATCCAGGGAAATAAGGGTCAGTGAGGGAGAGGTTTGACCATATTTTGGTTTTGAAGGAGAGTAATCTGTGTTGGAGGACAATATATCATATCAGATCCAACAGCCCGAAAGAGGTGAGACTGCTGCTCTCCTGGTGAGGTGAGCCATGTCCAGACAGTGGTGAGGCTGAAGATGTATTCAGCAGGCACATGCACACAAAGCACACATATACATGTATATGTACACGACTGGCGACGCAGATCACAGGCAGACACTCAGAGCACCCACATGAATGTAGGCAACACCAACAGCCTCATCCAGCTCCCCTTTCTGGCTGGACAGGATGGAAGTCCACAAGTGAGAATATACATAGACATGTAAAAGGTGAGTCTCTGCAGCAGCTGGGCTTAGGCACTCAGCCCAGTAGTTGCTGGCACCTGGACATACAAGTTCCCAAGGCCACAACCCTGCTCCAGTTGCTGGTACAAACCGTTAAACACACACACACACACACAGAACTGGCCAGGATTTTCCATGTTCCATAACTGATGCTCCTGTCCCCTCACCCTTAGAGATGCACAGGTGCTCTCACATCCAGAGCTGGCCTCAGGGACCCACTCTTTCTCCTGGTTCCCAGGCCACTTTGCATAATCACAGGGTGGTCCACTTGGTCTTTGTTAGCCATTGCACACTTGTGCACCCACAGTCACTCCAGTTGCTGGCTCCATGGACACACACCTCTGACCTGTGGTCTGACCATTCACATCCTGACATACACATGTGCACACAGAATTGAAAGCCCTCACCAAGGAAAGACTCAGAAAGGAATTTAATAAGAAGACAAGAGATCAAGCGCAGGGCATGGCCAGACAAGCATACATTAAGGCTACCAATGTTATTAACTTTTTTTCCAACTGCAGAATGAACAGGAAGCCTGCTAGAGAGGCAGAAGGTCAGTAGGAGATGAGAGATTGAAAGGAAGTTCAGAGATCAGTTTGAAACAAACCAAAATTAGTGTCTGCATCTGGTTACAAGTAAGAGGAACTTGGGGATGTTTCTCTACGCTGTAAGCCCTCCTTGTGGGTGATGCATGCCACAGTCTCTTGTGCATCACCATGTCCATGGAATATATGTCAGGACTGAATGAACAGGCAGATGATGGGACCTGATGGGATGCATCCATGAGTGCTGCAGGAGCTGGGTGATGTCATTGTGAGATCACTCATTGTTATGCTTGAAAGGTCATAGAGATCGAGGGAAGTAGAAGGAAGCAAAAGTCACTCCTATATTGATATCTTCAAGACATGCAAGGAAGAGGATCCAGGGGACTATAGGTCTTTCATATAGGCCACTCATTGTCACCTTGAACCCTGGGAAGGCAATGGAGCAAATCCTCTGTGAAGCCACCTGCAAACATATTAAGGACAAGAAGATAATTGGGAGCAGCTGGCATGGATTTACAAAGGGGGATCATGCCTGACTAAACTGATAACCTTCTATAATGAAATGACCAGCTCGATGGACAGGAGAATATTGGATATTGTTTATTGTGACTTTAGTAGTTTTTTGACAGTCTCCATAACAGCCTTGTAACATACTGATGAAAAGATGACTACCTAAACATAGTGAGGTGGGTAGCAAACTAGCCAAACTTCTGTACTTGAAGTATTGTGATGAGTGACACAAAGTCCAGGTGAAGAGCAGTAACTAGTGGTAAACTCCAAGGATCTTTGCTGGAGCCAATACTGTTTAACATCTTTATTAATGACCTTGCTGTCGGTGTCATGGAGTGCAACCTCAGCAAGCCTGCAGATGATGCAAAACTCGTAGGAGTGGTTGATACACAAAGTGGGTGAGTTGTCTCTCAGAGTGACCTTGACAAGCTGGAGAAACGAGATAACAAGAATCTCATGAAGTTCAACAGAGACAAATGTAAATGGTGACAGATAACTCCTTGCACCTAGGATAAGGAGTTGACCAGGAGTCAGCAGTGTGCCCTTGTGGCAACGGAGGCCAACAGCCTGCTGGAGTTCATTATGTAGAGCACTGCCTGCAAGGCCAAGGGAAGCAATCCTTCCTTGCTGCTCAGCACTGGGGAGACACATCTGGAGTGCTGGCTCTGGGCTCCCCAGTAAAAGCGAGACATGGACATGCTGGAGCAAGTCCAGCAAAGGGCTGCTAAGATGAGAAAGGGACTGGAGCATGTGCTGTAGGAAGAGAGGCTGAGAGAGCTCTGATCATTTTGCTTAGAGAAGGGCGGGCTCGGGGGGTGTCTTGTGAAAGTGTATAAATACCTGACCGGAGATGGGTGGGGTAAAGAAGACAAGCCAGACTGTTCTCTGTGGAATCCAGTGATGGGAAGAGACACAGTGGGCACAAACTGAAATAGGGGGAATTAGAATGAAGAAACGGTGGTGAAACGCTGGAGCAGGTTGCCCAGAGAGGCTGTGGAGTCTCTGTCCTCAGGCAATGTCAAAAGCCAAGAGGACGTGGTCCTGAGCAGCCTGCTCTAGGTGACTCTGCTTTGAGCAAGGCCGTTGGTCAAACAATCTCCAGAGGTGCCTTCCCACCCCAACCCTTCTGTGATTCTCTGATTAGATGGGGCCTGACCTGAGGCCTGGAGAGCTCCGTTGACAAAAGGGCTGGGAAGAGCTTAAGATGCTTTCCAAAGAGTTTCCCCAATGTTGGTGTCTTATGAGTCCATCCGTGGTGCTGCAGCGCTTGGAAGGATTTGTGGAGGCTACAGAGCAACAGGCCTGATGTTTGTTGCAGGCAACAGAGCAGATACTGCACTAAACCCTAAACTTAGTGGCTGTATGGATAAAGGTGGTATTTTATGAAGGCGTCAACATGTCTTCTGTAAGGGAAGGTCGGCATCGAGCACAGGGACAAGGGGGAGCTCTGTCATAAAATGAGGGACACCTGAATTTGGCAAAGTCATTCAACGAAGTATCTGGCATAAGAAGGAGTATTCCCACATGAATGAGGAAATTAATTGGTCGAAAGAAGTGTGTGTTCAAAGGAGCATTCGGAACTGAAGCCTTGGCGGGGGGAGGAGGCAGGTCTAGAGAGCCAGATTTCCTGTATTTGTTAAGTGGAAGAAAGAACCCTGTCCCCTCAAGCCTGCCCCTGCTTGCTCTTTTACAGCTTACCAAGCTGAAAATGATTTACAGGATTCAACAGGCTGTGATGTGGAGGGAGGGGGAAATAGACACCTAAAAAGCAGAGTGGTTTTTTTTTTTTTGCTGCCTGTAGCACCCTCAGCACATGCTGGCATTTCTCTGCAGGAGAAGAAAATGTTCTGGGAATCCAGAGCTGGTGCTTTGCGTATCGGCTGCCTCTGTTCTGTCCACCAAGCCCCAGTGCCTGGTGGAGAGCAGTGGCTCTGTGCTGTTGCGTATGGAAACCTCCCAGTGCTCTGACAAGTCCTTTTCTGGCTACATGGAGAGTTTAGTAACCAGGGGTTAATGACAAATGGCATTGTACCAGCTGTGTTCTTTGTTCTCTTCCCTGTCTGGTTACAGATTAAAGCTTTTGGTGTTCCATGAAGCTCTCTGTTCTGGAGCCTGGGTTTCGGATTTGGAGATGGAGCAGACAGAGGAAAGGGAAATGCCACATTCATCCTTGCTGCTTCCCCCTCAGTTCTGCATTGACCTGAAGGCCCGGTGACAATACAGAGAAGCCAGGAGACTGTTTCAAAAGTGACCAAAAGGCATAATTTAAGCCTGCTGCTCTGAGGTGGAGCAAGGAGAGTTCTGCTCTGCCGTGACACTGTCGCAAGGTTTCTGGTCTGCTGCCTTGCCTGTCAGTGTCTTTTTCTTCTTATCTCCCCTTCAGATCACGACGATTGTCTCGGGAGAGCAGGCTCTGACGGGAGCAGGACTGCCCAGGATGTCCAGTTGCCTGCCAAAACTGACGGCGGCAGTGCTGAGCCACCGGCTCAGGGCTCTGTTTATCCTCACCATTTCATTTGTGTTCTTTCCCTCTGTCATGTTCTACTGGAGAACTAGAGAGGACACTGAGGGCCAGCTCTACAGCTTGCCTACACAAAGCAGGTGTGAACAGTTTTTGCCTTGCCTTCCCCATCCCACAGCTGGTGGGCAACCTCCTTCCCCAGGGGATGTGTTTTTTGTGGAAACCTCGGAGCAAACTAACCCAAGTTACCTCTTCACGTGCTCGGTGGAGTCAGCGGCCAGGACGCACCCTGGGACAAGGGTTGTGGTGCTCATGAAAGGATTGGCAAATGGGAATGCCTCCTTACCCAACCTGTGGGCATTCTCGTTGCTGAGCTGCTTCCCCAATGTGGAAATCCGGTCCCTGGACTTGCCAGAGCTTTTCTCAGGGACACCTCTGGCAAAGTGGTACCTGCAGTCTTATCATCACTGGGAGCCTTATTTCCTGCCTGTCCTGTCTGATGCCTGCAGAATTGCCATCATGTGGAAATTTGGTGGCATCTACCTGGACACAGACTTCATTGTGCTTAAGAACTTAAAGAACCTCACCAATGCCCTTGGCATCCAGTCTCAGGATGTACTGAACGGGGCCTTTCTGTCCTTTACACCCAAGCATGAATTCATGGAGCTTTGCATGCAGGACTTTGTGGATAACTACAATGGCTGGATCTGGGCACACCAGGGCCCAGAACTCTTAACACGTGTCTTCAAGAAGTGGTGCTCCATCAGTAATATTCAGAACAACATGAGCTGCAAAGGGGTGCGTGCTCTTTCTCCAGAAGCCGTTTATCCTGTTCACTGGGAGGACTGGAAGAAATTATTTCAATCAATCAGCTCCTCGGAGCTTCAGGAGCTCCTTAAGAACACCTACGCAGTGCACGTATGGAACAAGCTGAGCCACGGGACCAGGCTAGAGATCACATCCCAGGCCTTCCTGGCTCAGCTGTACTCTCAGTTCTGCCCTGCCACATACGCAAAGATGAAGGAGGACCCTGAAGAGCAGTCAAGGCCCGCAGTGTGACCCGTGGGCCCTTGGCTGCAGGGAAGTTCCCCAACCTGAAGGAAACTGAGTGCCTTTCACCTTCCACAGAGCTGGTTTCTGGCCTGGGAGCAGGTGCTCTGTGTGACGGCTCGGTGATGTTTGCACCATTTCTGATATCTGCCTCAGATCCCACACGCTTCAAATATACACCAGAACCTGCGTTTGGACTCTCTTGTTGTCCTTCAGTAGCCCTTGATGCTGCAGGGAAGGGAGAACTTGTTCATTGGTGCCTATCAGTTGCTCCTCTATTGCTGTTCTCTCAATCGCTTCTCCTGCGTATCAGGCCAGAAAAGCCTCCTGTGTAGTTTCAGCAGCTGTAGGAATCCTTGGCTTGCCCTCTGTAACTTTTATAAGTATGTAAATAAATGCCAACGAGTGCATTTTAATGGTTTACACGGTTTATTGGAGCTTAGGACCAAATTCCCCAGGTGGTAAAGATTCTTATGGCTGATGAAGATATGGGAGAGAATGGGAAAATCTGAAAATGGCTTTAAGAAACTAAAACCATTTAAAATCCTTATGTGGCTCAGTGTAAAGTTGTTCCTGTTTTCCAAAGGTACTTTATTTCCAATGATCTTTTCTACTGTTTTGCATTCCACAGTGACAGGACAACTTTTCTGCTCCTTTTTGGGAAAAGAAACAGCCAAAAGCAGTTCTTTCACCAGCATGGGGAAAAGCAACAAGTATTGAGAACAATACTGCCCTGCCGCATCACTGCTTGGAGATAGAAGTGTCTTTGTCTACACTCATAGATTCATAGATTGGTCCAAGCTGGAAGGGACCTCCAAAGGTCATCTAGTCCGACCTCCCCGCAGTCAGCAGGGACACCCCCAACTAGACCAGGTTGCCCAGGGCCTCGTCGAGCTTCACCTTGAATATCTCAAGGGAAGGGGCCTCAACCACCTCCCTGGGCAACCTGTTCCATTGCGTGTCTGCAACACACCTGAGTAACATATTTAAGATAGCACTGGTGGTAAAACAGTTGGTGGGCTGTCAGTGATTAGAGGGTAGTTCCTTGTGGTTTAATTGCCTCTTACTGTTACATAGGTAAAATAATAAGCAACCCCCAGTAATGCAACTGAAATTTAATTTACACCAACCCTTTTTCCTCGCATCCAGAGTCATATGTTTTATGACTAAATCACTCACTCCGGTAGGTACTCGTATGTGAATTCTGAGAAATGGTCCTGTCATCTTTGTCTGTTGGTTGTACGCCTTTTCTTAATCTTCTGTATTTGCTTGCTGTGGAAGAGTTCTTGCATAGAAGTATTTCCATCAAATGCTAGGATTAGTCTGGGAAAGCCCAGGCTGTGCAAAGATGCAGGATGCTCAAAAGTAAAGCTTGTCACGCATTTCTTGTAACTCTCACTTCAGACTGGATACCAGCAGTACCATAGTGAAATACCAACATTTTTATATAGTAACTTTTCATGGTTTTGATGTCGGAAAACGATCAGTCAGTAATGGTATGATACTTTGATGTATATCTGAATTTTGTTCCCTCTGCCATTCCTCTGCACCTGCTGTTTCTTCACTGCGTAGAAATCCCACTGCATGTACTGGCTGTACAGGTGGGCAACTCTGCTCCCAAAGGGAGCGCACGTATTGCCAACCTAGTAGGACTAATATCAGCACATGGATGTGTCTCATGAGTGAATGTAAGCAGAACAAGCCTAGTGGCTTTCCAGATGTAGTTTTTTTCTTTGTCTTTTAACAACCACTCAGTTTTCTACCAAAAAAAAAAAAAAAAAAGCCCCTCTCAGAAATCGCTTTGTGTTTTATTGTACAATTGAATTGTGGAGAGCATAACCAGTGGGAATATTTCTTGATTAAATATTCCCATCAGAAGCATGTGAATCTAGAACACATTTTGGCTAGGTTAATCATTTAATGGGATCATGGAATTGTCAGAGTTGGAAGGGACCTCTAGAGATCATCTAGTCCAACTCCCCTGCCAAAGCAGGATTTCCCAGAGCACATCACTCAGGACTGCATCCAGACGGGTGAGCCAGGTGAGTTTCTTAATTAAGTTCACAGCACAGCTGCATCACCCAGGTCCCTTCCCTGTACTAGACACAAAGCCCTCCTTCTAGGTGCTGCTTCCATCTGCTTCTTTCTTTCCTGCGTTCAACAGCTCACTACCTGTCCTAATTCTTCACAGCAAGCTGTGCAACTGATTGGTATTAGCAGGCAACAGGATAAACCCTCCACTTTCTTTATGTTGGTTTTTCACCTACAGAAAAACACAATGGGAGGAAATATCTTCTTGGGCTGTAAAAGAATCCAAGTATAACATCTACATGAAGTTGCTGTTAGATTGCAGGGTCCGGCTGTGCAACCAGTGATTCTTTTTTCAAGCAGGAGAAATGAAAAAGCAGCGCTTCTGGTCAGCAAACCTGTGCCAGCTCGACTGTATCGGGAACTGGGGTTATAAGGGGAGGGAGGTGTATAAGACACAGGGGCATCAGTAGCCGTGAGAGCAACTTGGAAGGTTTTTCTGAGGGCTGTTTGTAGAAAGTGCCTCAGAATAAAAAGCCCAAACTTGGGTTTCCATATCCTTTCCTTTGGCACAGCTGGCTGTGGCCTTTCAGGTGTCCCACGTGGCATAATGGTGTTCGGTCACGACGGGAAGGACAAGGGAGGTAAGTCAGCACCAGCGTGGCAGCCACAAGTGATGAGGAAGCAGGAACAAGGCAGAGTAGTCCCACCTGTGGGCTGGCAAGCTCCTGCAGCCTGCCTGGCTGGGGCCAGCAAGGGCTGTCATGGAGAGGAGGAGGGCGATGAGGAGGTAATGTGCTGTGGGGAACAGGGCAGGGGATGGCAGTGGGGGGCGGTTGAGATGCTGGTGGGGAGGGTCAGGACATGCTAGCTGCCCTTGGGAGTTCCTTTCGGCTGGAGAGGTGCTGACGCAGGCACCCGCATGGCAGCAGGGGCCCTGCTGCCACCTTCCCCAAAGAGGACAGCAGTTTGCCAGTCCCTCCTTGAGCCTCCTCCTCCTGCTCAGCTTTCTGTAAATGGTGGAAAATGAGCCTGGGCTGGGTTGGCCCTCCTTCCTGCTGCTGGAGGCACCGTGGTCAGGCTGGGAGCTGCACCTGAGGTGGTGGCACGGCCATGGCAGAATCTTCTGGAAGCTCCGTGCGGCCAGGCGCTGCGTCCCCCCTTCTGGGCAGTGCTGGGGGAACAGAGTGGATTTGGGGTGGGCTGTGCCTTCTTCCCCCGGCTCCTGGGCTGGGTAGGAATAACCCGTCTCTGGGAGAGACATCTTGTGCTCCTGCAGGCCTGTGTCCCTCCATCCTCCTGCCTCCCCAGCCCTTCGCTCTCGTGGCATAGAGTGCTGCATCTACAGCTGTGTCAGCAAGAGCTATCCCAGTGCGTTCTGCCAACGTGGCCACATCCCGCCACTTCCTCTCGCTGAAATTTAGGCAGTTTGCAGGGTCAGTGATTAGAGAGTATCTCCTTGGTGCTTTTTCTGGTGGCTGGGGATGGTTCCCATGCTCTGAGGCTGAGCAGCCCTTGGCCAGTGATCTCTGATCTCTCAGGGGTCCCTGAGGCCTACCTGTGTTATAGGGAAATATGGCATATCTTAAAGGCAATCACAGGTCCCATGGTTCAGCTGTGGGAAATGCCGATTGATTCATGGCTTCACGTTTGATTTTTTTTTTTTCCCCTTTGTTGTAATCACATTTGATCTTTTTTTCAGCTTGCGCCATTTTCTTGGAAGAGCTTTACTCTCCTCTGCAAAGGTAGGATCTGTGTAGCTGTCGGGTGCAGGTGTGCCAGTGTCAGTGCAGTGAGTGAAATGCAGCCTCTCTGCCTTGCATTCATCCTTATCTTCATAATGTCTTTGCAGGAGACGATGAAAACAGCTTGTGCACACCAGAGTATGTTTTGGATTCTTGTAGTCCTGAGACATTGTTGCCTGCAGACCTTTTCTCTGGGCCGTTCCTACCCGCTACGTCACGGACACATCAGTTTTCACCTTCCAGTACTACAGAGGATGATCTAAACTGCAGGCAGGCCCAGACTTTTGGGGCAGAGGACTCTGTGCACCGGTCCCTTTATGGACAAGGTGCTCAGTGGAGTGATCCACCAGCATGTTGCCTTATGGCCACTTCATTGTGGGATCTGAAGGATCCTACAGCAGTGCTGGAGCAAGTTGTGCTCCCTGCTTCATCCATCCACCCTCCAATGTGATCCTTCCATCCCTCCCTTCCCACATGGTCCCCGAGTTAGCTCAGCAACACCCCACTCGGTCCGCTCTTCTCTGGCTGTATCTGATGCTGGGGATTGCTGCTTCCAGCCACTCCCTGTAGACGTGGGATGGAGCAGAACGAACCTGCTGTTACCAGAGCTGAGCCAAGCCGTGATTAAAAACTACAGTGAGCAGCTCTGAAGCTGAGGACAACGGCACCAGCTAAGCCTGCATAAACTACATGGCCTCCTTCTACTGGGGAAGGGAAGAGTAAAGCTGGCCTATGTACTGGGGCTGGCCCCTAACAGTGGATATGAGAGGCTAATGCAACGCTGGACTTGGGGAGTTTCGGCTTATCTCTTGTACTATTTTGGGGGTGAGGTGCTATGACATCCACTGGGCCATCACCCAAACGATGGTTCAGAATGGTTCCTACAAAATTTTAAAGCCCAGGTAAAAGCTAATGCTCACAACTAGGGATTAGACTTGAACTAATTAGAACTTGAATGCCAGCTGACTGGCATCTAGCAAACGTGACGCCCGTCAACAAGAAGTGTCGGAAGGATGATCTGGGGAACTGCAGGCCTGTCAGTCTGACCTTGGTGTCTGGGAATGTCATGGAACAGATCATCCTGAGTGCCATTATGCAGCACATGAAGGACACCCAGGTGATCAGGCCAAGCCAGCACAGGTTCATGAGGGGCAGGTCCTGCTTGACAAACCTGATCTCCTTCTGTGACAAAGTGACCCGCTTGGTGGATGAGGGAAAGGCTGTGGATGTTGTTTACCTGAGCTTTAGGAAGGCCTTTGATACAGTCTCCCACAGCATCCTCCTGGAGAAACTGGCTGCCCATGGCTTGGATGGGAGCACTCTCCACTGGGTTACAAACTGGCTGGAGGCCAGGCCCAGAGAGTGGTGGTGAATGGAGTTAAATCCAGTTGGCGGCCAGTCACGAGTGGTGTCCCCCAGGGCTGGGTATTGGGGCCGGTTCTCTTTAACATCTTTATCAATGATCTGGACAAGGGGATTGAGTGCACCCTCAGTCAGTTTGCAGATGACACCAAGTTGGGTGGGAGTGTCGACCTGCTGGAGGGTAGAAAGGCTTTGCAGAGGGGTCTGGACAGGCTGGATCAATGGGCCGAGGCCAATGGGATGAGGTTCAACAAGGCCAAGTGCCGGGTCCTGCACTTGGGTCACACCAACCCCCTGCAGTGCTACAGGCTGGGGGCAGAGTGGCTGGAACTGCCCGGCAGAAAAGGACCTGGGGGTGTTGGTGGACTGTGGGCTGAACATGAGCCAGCAGTGTGCCCAGGTGGCCAGGAAGGCCAACAGCATCCTGGCCTGTATCAGGAACAGTGTGGTAAGTAGGACCCGAGAGGTGATGGTCCCCCTCTACTCGGCACTGGTGAGGCCCCACCTCGAGTGCTGGGTCCAGTTTTGGGCCCCTTCCCACAAAAAAGATATTGAGGGGCTGGAGCGGGTCCAGAGAAGGGCAACAAAGCTGGTGAGGGGTCTGGAGAGTAAGTCTTATGAGGAAAGGCTGAGGGAGCTGGGGGTGTTCAGCCTGGAGAAGAGGAGACTGAGGGGAGACCTTCTCACTCTCTACAAGTCCCTGAAAGGAGGGTGTAGCCAGGGGGGGTCGGTCTCTTCTCCCAAGTCACAGGCAATGGGACAAGAGGAAATGGCCTCAAGTTGCACCAGGGGAGGTTCAGATTGGACATCAGGAAAAATTTTTACACGGAAAGGGTTATTAAGCCTTGGAATGGGCTGCCCAGGGAAGTGGTTGAGGCACCATCCCTGGAGGCGTTCAAAAGACGGGTTGACATAGTGTTCAGTAACATGATTTAGTGATGGGTTGTTTTGGGGTTTTTTTTGGGGGGGGGGTTGGTGTTTTTTATTTTAATCAGAGTTAGGTTGATGGTTGGACTAAATGATCTTAAAGCTCCCTTCCAACCTAGACGATTCTATGATTCTAACTGCAAAGCTATGGTTTTGGTGCATTTCCAGTAATACCAACCAGTCCTGTAAGTCCAGAAGGACACAAAAATCTCAAGGGACAGAAAGCTCCAGGCTGAGCCCGAAACTGAGCTCTGCTTTGCTTTCTTAACCTTGTCGCTTTGTGAGGCTGCTCCTAACGGCCCGGTCACCAGCTGGTGCCAGCTTCTTTTTCTCATGAACTCCTGCTGCACGCTTGTGAGCAGAAGTTCGTCTGTGCTGCCCGCACTAACAAGTACATTGCTGTGCCTGGCTCACCTGCTCCTGGCAGTGACTCGGGTGCTCCACAGCAGACAGCACAGCACGCTCTGCCTTGCCTGCGGTCAATAAGGTAACGGTGCAATCGCTCTTATGATAGAAGGAGACAGATCTCTTCTCTGGTGGTATGTTAGCCTTGTGACTACTAGTGGCTGCTTTCACTTGTCAGTCCGTCAATCCATATTGTATCTGGACCTACGGCTCTCTTGTGCATAAGAGTAATGTGGAGAGACCACAAGGAGTGAAGCTGATAAAGTGCTAATTCTTTGTGATTTCAGGTGAGAATGAACAAATAATGAGCTGTTTCCTTGCCCTGCACCTCAGCAGTGGTCTGACAGAAACCTCAAGTTGAGTATTTCTTCTTAGTCCTCCTGACAGAAGTCTTAATTCCTGGGTGAAGGGAGAGCTGATTGGCACAGCACTGGGCTCTGTGCTACACTCCCCTCCCTTGTAGCTGGCTATCTTTGATACTGAGCCATTGCTACACTGGTTATTAGGGTCTGGCAGCCTTCAGGGAGGTTCAGAGTTGCCTTAGTGGCAATACTTCTATCTAAACTTGGTCTTTTATGAGTCCCCTCTGGCTAAGACAGTTGTTTATACTGGTTGTACTAAGATTTAGGCATGGAGGTTCGAGACCTGCTGCAGAAGTGATAATCTGAGAATTATGTGGTTCTAACGTAATTACATAAAAGCAATTCTAATGGCTTTCAGTGCGAACTGAGCACATAACGTTTCATTCTCTGACGCTGCTAAATGCATGCCCCTAAAGAATTTCTACAGCTTATTTCTTGCCATTTTTTATCACTACTCAAAGTGTCACTAAGGTCTGACGATGTTCTGTAACACTATCACTCAACGGTGTACATTTTGTCCTGTTAGGAATGGTTTGCCAGCCATCAGGGACTTCTGAGTATCTGCTGTTACAATCTGAAAAGTAGAGGATTGCAGGAACTGCTCAGTGATGCTCGTTTGGCTTCATGTAAATTGGTTTCATATACAATTGATGTTGTACCACCACTGTCACCCCCCACTCAGAAGAGAGAAGGGGTGAGTGACTCAGGTTCGCAAATCTGCAGCAGCGCAGACTAAGGTGAGACGACTCTCAAGGTCTGTATACAAACATTTATTAAATTCCCACAGTGATTAATATATGTCTTGACTAGGTCCACAATAATTGGTTAGGTATATAACAAATTATGGCAAGCAGGTAAGGTACGCCTTGCATTGCTTAAAAACAGATATACAATGAATTATGGGGACTGGTACTTAACAATGGATAAACAATGAATTATGGACTTTGCAACTCTAAGAGAAAAGAGAAAAAGAGGGATAGAGAAGGAGAGAGAGCGTGAGAGAGGTCAAGAGATCAACGGTCCTGGTTCCAGTGTTGGTCCAACCAATGGGGGTCTCGGGTTCGTAGGAGCACTCTGCAAAAATCTCCCACTTACCTTCCCACTTTATGTTCTCTGTTTCGGTCCAACCCACCCCACTGCTACGGTGGCAGTTTTGTCTCAGGTTTCTCCCCCGTGAGAGGTGACATGCAGCACGATTTGGGTAGAGAGACAAGTGTTACAGTCATATATGTTTAGCATGATCTTGATAATCTTCATTAGCGTATACAGGGTGTCAAGTTTAATATGCATTTCACAGATAATGAGGCAAAGGTCATCATCGGGTATAGCAGCCAGTTGAAGAAGGAAAGAACTACACAGGTTCCTGTTCTTGCGTCCTTGCTGATGAAAAGCAGAGCTGTCCTGTCTCCCTCCTCCAGATTCAGGCAAGTTTCTTTCCCGCCTGAGTCACACAAGGGATAAGCAGGTGTTAGCCTTATCGGTTCTTTAAGCATAAAGCCTGCATTATCCAGACTCCACATTATCCAGCCATGACGATAGCTTCCTTTCAAGGTCCTTGTGAGTGTTTGAGACATTCCCCAGAAAGGCTCTGAGGGCCTTCTCCCCCTCCCTTTCATCTCTCACCATTTGTTTCGGGGAATTTACAACTTGTCTCTTGCAATCACCCCATCGTCCAATTGTCATCCAGTTTTGGTTGTTTCCATTTTTTGCTGCCTGTGGTTTTGCTACCAAGGGACAGATCAGTGAAGTACATTTACGGGTATGTAGGGCAGGAAACCCCTTTGTTCACTGCAGGGTGTTCTAGTTCCCCTTAGAGGTACCAAGAGGAGACATGAGCATGTGCAGACCCAGCAGCATCAGGTAGGTTGAAGTCCTTGCAGAGAGGAGTTACAAGATCTTCCATGTCTGTTCCCTTTGTGCTACATTTTATCCTTTTTGTGCTTGGAAAAAGGGAAACTTGCTATCATTTAAATGTCAGCCTTTACCTTATGCAGTAAGGTGTCCCTGTACAGCTTACAGGTTTTTTTTGGACTGGGTTTTTTGGTTTGCTTTGTGTTTTCTTTGGGCGTTTCCAGCACTGCATTGGTTAGCTAGGCTTTTAAATTTAGCCAGAAAGGTTGTGAAAATTATATGCAGTATTTTTTGCAAATCGTGTCTATTTAGAAAGTATGCATTAGCCTGTTGCTGTGTTGAAGAAATTCTTGTGGCTTGCCAGTATCTCACCAGTCTCTGTCACACTCTCGGGGGGTCTGTGAATCTTCCTGTTTCTGAACTGGCATGAGAAGGAAAAGCATTACCTTCCTTTCACTGGAGTATTGAACACATTGGGGAAAAAACAGGGGCAGATGTGTCCACATCAGCAGAAGGACCAGTGCCAGGTCCCCCAGTACCAGAGCAGTGTCCCCCATGACATCGTATTATTGTCTTTGGGATCTAGTCAATGCATGACGCAGGGTCATTCATCCAACCCTAATGCAGATTGCACAAGCTGATAAGTGACTGCAGGCGTCACTGCCTCTAAAGGGGACATGGGTGCCTATGCCACAGAACTTTAAAGTTAGGTGAGATAAAGCCCACAGTGGCTTCTAGCAAACCTGGGCAGAGCCAATGATGAACTTGAGAAGTACATGGGCTGACCAGCCTGATAGCATCTTAGCAGAAAAGGACCCAATGGTCCTGTGAACAAGATGTTGACCAGGAGCCAGCAGTGTGCCCTGGTGGCAACAGAGGCCAACAGCCTGCTGGAGTTCATTATGTAGAGCACTGCCTGCAAGGCCAAGGGAAGCAATCCTTCCTTGCTGCTCAGCACTGGGGAGACACATCTGGAGTGCTGGCTCTGGGCTCCCCAGTAAAAGCGAGACATGGACATGCTGGAGCAAGTCCAGCAAAGGGCTGCTAAGATGAGAAAGGGACTGGAGCATGTGCTGTAGGAAGAGAGGCTGAGAGAGCTCTGATCATTTTGCTTAGAGAAGGGCGGGCTCGGGGGGTGTCTTGTGAAAGTGTATAAATACCTGACCGGAGATGGGTGGGGTAAAGAAGACAAGCCAGACTGTTCTCTGTGGAATCCAGTGATGGGAAGAGACACAGTGGGCACAAACTGAAATAGGGGGAATTAGAATGAAGAAACGGTGGTGAAACGCTGGAGCAGGTTGCCCAGAGAGGCTGTGGAGTCTCTGTCCTCAGGCAATGTCAAAAGCCAAGAGGACGTGGTCCTGAGCAACCTGCTCTAGGTGACTCTGCTTTGAGCAAGGCCGTTGGTCAAACAATCTCCAGAGGTGCCTTCCCACCCCAACCCTTCTGTGATTCTCTGACTAGATGGGGCCTGACCTGAGGCCTGGAGAGCTCCGTTGACAAAAGGGCTGGGAAGAGCTTAAGATGCTTTCCAAAGAGTTTCCCCAATGTTGGTGTCTTATGAGTCCATCCGTGGTGCTGCAGCGCTTGGAAGGATTTGTGGAGGCTACAGAGCAACAGGCCTGATGTTTGTTGCAGGCAACAGAGCAGATACTGCACTAAACCCTAAACTTAGTGGCTGTATGGATAAAGGTGGTATTTTATGAAGGCGTCAACGTGTCTTCTGTAAGGGAAGGTCGGCATCGAGCACAGGGACAAGGGGGAGCTCTGTCATAAAATGAGGGACACCTGAATTTGGCAAAGTCATTCAACGAAGTATCTGGCATAAGAAGGAGTATTCCCACATGAATGAGGAAATTAATTGGTCGAAAGAAGTGTGTGTTCAAAGGAGCATTCAGAACTGAAGTCTTGGCGGGGGGAGGAGGCAGCTCTATGAAACTCTAAGATCAGTTCTTGTGGCAGTCACCCAAGCATCATGAGCACTGGGAATTCTTAGCAAAGGAGTAGAAAACAAAACAGCAACTAGTTTCCTGCAACACTATAAAGCTTAAAGCGTAGTGATAATGGGGTTTCCTTTTCCTTCTTTTTTTGCTTTTTTGTGTGTGTGGTTTTGTTTTTTTGTTGTTTTCTGTTTTATTTCTAATTAGATGGGTTCTTCACAGCACAGCTGCTGTATGACCCTTCTTTCAGCCACTGTGTTAGCTGAAAATATGATGTCACATCCTCCTTGACCGACTTGTTTTCCCCATGTGTTGAGACTCCATCTTTCACCGTTTCAGAAAAAGGAAGTGCCAGACAATAGAGTTATAGGCATTCTCAGAGACACTATCCTCTTGAAAATCTTGTCCAGCTGAGCAGTGACTTCTCTGGTGTCTTGAAAGCAGAGACAGGTGAGTAGTATTTGCAGTTTCTGCGCAACGGCACTTTCAATTTCAGAGGAAGGTAGAGAACCAGGTTTCCTGTGTTTCTTTTGTGAAATAAATTGACTGGCTAATGCAGTGTCTAAAATGTCCTCTTATCCGCTACAAACACGGAAATTTATTTTTAAATATATATCAGTCTGATTGTAGTAGAAGTGTCTCCACTTACTAAAAATATGCTTGTAACCTTGAAGCTTGCTCACTGTTAGATTAGAGACGCACTTTTCTGCCTTCTCTATAAGAAAAGCTCTTTCCCCTCAAGCCTGCCCCTGCTTTCTCTTTTACCAAGCTGAAAATGATTTACAGGATTCAACAGGCTGTGGTGTGGAGGGAGGGGGAAATAGACACCTAAAAAGCAGAGTGGTTTTTTTTTTTTGCTGCCTGTAGCACCCTCAGCACATGCTGGCATTTCTCTGCAGGAGAAGAAAATGTTCTGGGAATCCAGAGCTGGTGCTTTGCGTATCGGCTGCCTCTGTTCTGTCCACCAAGCCCCAGTGCCTGGTGGAGAGCAGTGGCTCTGTGCTGTTGCGTATGGAAACCTCCCAGTGCTCTGACAAGTCCTTTTCTGGCTACATGGAGAGTTTAGTACCAGGGGTTAATGACAAATGGCATTGTGCCAGCTGTCTTCTCTGTCCTGTTCCCTGTCTGGTTACAGATTAAAGCTTTTGGTGTTCCATGAAGCTCTCTGTTCTGGAGCCTGGGGATTTGGAGGTGGAGCAGAGGGAGACAGTAGAAATCATAGAATCGTTTAGGTTGGAAAAGGCCTTTATGATCATCAAGTCCAACCGTTAACCTAACACTGCCAAGTCCACCAGTAAACTATGTACCTAAATGCCACACCTACATGTCTCTTAAAAACCTCCAGGGATGGTGACTCAACCACTTTCCTGGGCAGCCCGTTCCAATGCTTGACAACCCTTTCAGTGAATAAAATTTTCCTTATATACAATCTAAAGGTCCCCTGGCACAACTTGAGGCTGTTTCCTCTGGCCCTAAATGCCACATTCCTCCTTGCTGTTTTGTTACGTGGTTTTGCATGTTTACTTTTGGGGCCTCCGTGGTGGGCCCAGGAGGTGCTGGTTCTGCTTTCCTTCACTTTAAGGGGAGGGAAGGCCGGAAATGCTTGATAATGCTGAGAATGTAGCTAAAATTACTTCTATTTTTGTTGATGCCTTATTGGTAATCTCTTCCTCTCCATCCCTCCCTTTTGCAGGAGGAAGAGAAGAAATAAGGATAGGGTGGAGATTGCATATCCATTACCAGGCGATTCCATTGGGAGAGCTGAGCAGGTCACAGTCAGCATGACTTTTGCATCCTGGTTTGGTGACAATTGGTTTAGCCAGCACCATCTACCCAAGGAGGTAGAAGTGAGGACTTGGCATGGGAGCAGGGTTGGGAAGCAGCCTTGAAACTGTCCTTACCTAGGCAAATCTTGTCCTTATCGTCTGCATCCACCTCCAAAGTTGCCTTGTATCAATTCCCCTCCCACTATCCATCCATTCTGCTATGTTACAGTGCAATGAAAAATGAGCCAGGCTCTCTGTAGGGGCAGGTGGTTGATTTCGAAAGGCAGCAACTGCTCGTTCAACAGCCTGGGAGAATGAGTCCTCCTGACAGGAACTGATGTCAGCACTGGGGTCTTAGTACTGTGCTTGGTTTTGGGGAAGGACGGGTTGTGCATCATGAGAAAAAACTCTCAGCAAGGCAGAGTTCTACACAATATACATTGATAGAGCTCCAGGAATATACATAAGGAGCATTCCTATTTCCTCATTCTAGGGTTTTTTGCATGTATGTCTCATGTCCAGAATGACCTGAAATTCTAGAAGGTGGTAGATAAATTCTCTAATGCTGCTTGCATACCACGAAGGTATGCCATTTGTGTTTCAAATGCTGCATATCCTTCCAATTGGCAAGCACAACTTACACGGACAACATAGACAGAAATGAGGATCAGCCTTGGTTTGTGATATACAGAAAGGAAGACTTGTCACTATTTTGTGTTGGAAAGAGAGGGACACAAAGATGGGCAGTAGTTTCTGATGCGGGAACTGAAGGCCCAGTGACAATACAGAGAAGCCAGGAGACTGTTTCAAAAGTGACCAAAAGGTATAATTTAAGCCTGCTGCTCTGAGGTGGAGCAAGGAGAGTTCTGCTCTGCCGTGACACTGTCGCAAGGTTTCTGGTCTGCTGCCTTGCCTGTCAGTGTCTTTTTCTTCTTATCTCCCCTTCAGATCACGACGATTGTCTCGGGAGAGCAGGCTCTGACGGGAGCAGGACTGCCCAGGATGTCCAGTTGCCTGCCAAAACTGACGGCGGCAGTGCTGAGCCACCGGCTCAGGGCTCTGTTTATCCTCACCATTTCATTTGTGTTCTTTCCCTCTGTCATGTTCTACTGGAGAACTAGAGAGGACACTGAGGGCCAGCTCTACAGCTTGCCTACACAAAGCAGGTGTGAACAGTTTTTGCCTTGCCTTCCCCATCCCACAGCTGGTGGGCAACCTCCTTCCCCAGGGGATGTGTTTTTTGTGGAAACCTCGGAGCAAACTAACCCAAGTTACCTCTTCACGTGCTCGGTGGAGTCAGCGGCCAGGACGCACCCTGGGACAAGGGTTGTGGTGCTCATGAAAGGATTGGCAAATGGGAATGCCTCCTTACCCAACCTGTGGGCGTTCTCGTTGCTGAGCTGCTTCCCCAATGTGGAAATCCGGCCCCTGGACTTGCCAGAGCTTTTCTCAGGGACACCTCTGGCAAAGTGGTACCTGCAGTCTGAGCACCAGAAAGAACCTTATTTCCTGCCTGTCCTGTCTGATGCCTGCAGAATTGCCATCATGTGGAAATTTGGTGGCATCTACCTGGACACAGACTTCATTGTGCTTAAGAACTTAAAGAACCTCACCAATGCCCTTGGCATCCAGTCTCAGGATGTACTGAACGGGGCCTTTCTGTCCTTTACACCCAAGCATGAATTCATGGAGCTTTGCATGCAGGACTTTGTGGATAACTACAATGGCTGGATCTGGGCACACCAGGGCCCAGAACTCTTAACACGTGTCTTCAAGAAGTGGTGCTCCATCAGTAATATTCAGAACAACATGAGCTGCAAAGGGGTGCGTGCTCTTTCCCCAGAAGCTGTTTATCCTGTTCACTGGGAGGACTGGAAGAAATTATTTCAATCAATCAGCTCCTCGGAGCTTCAGGAGCTCCTTAAGAACACCTACGCAGTGCACGTATGGAACAAGCTGAGCCACGGGACCAGGCTAGAGATCACATCCCAGGCATTCCTGGCTCAGCTGTACTCTCAGTTCTGCCCTGCCACATACGCAAAGATGAAGGAGGACCCTGAAGAGCAGTCAAGGCCCGCAGTGTGACCCGTGGGCCCTTGGCTGCAGGGAAGTTCCCCAACCTGAAGGAAACTGAGTGCCTTTCACCTTCCACAGAGCTGGTTTCTGGCCTGGGAGCAGGTGCTCTGTGTGACGGCTCAGTGATGTTTGCACCATTTCTGATATCTGCCTCAGATCCCACACGCTTCAAATATACACCAGAACCTGCGTTTGGACTCTCTTGTTGTCCTTCAGTAGCCCTTGATGCTGCAGGGAAGGGAGAACTTGTTCATTGGTGCCTATCAGTTGCTCCTCTATTGCTGTTCTCTCAATCGCTTCTCCTGCGTATCAGGCCAGAAAAGCCTCCTGTGTAGTTTCAGCAGCTGTAGGAATTCTTGGCTTGCCCTCTGTAACTTTTATAAGTATGTAAATAAATGCCAGCGAGTGCATTTTAATGGTTTACACGGTTTATTGGAGCTTAGGACCAAATTCCCCAGGTGGTAAAGATTCTTATGGCTGATGAAGATGTGGGAGAGAATGGGAAAATCTGAAAATGGCTTTAAGAAACTAAAACCATTTAAAATCCTTATGTGGCTCAGTGTAAAGTTGTTCCTGTTTTCCAAAGGTACTTTATTTCCAATGATCTTTTCTCTGTTTTACGTTCTACAACAGTAAGTCATCTTTTCTGGGCTTCTTCAGGAAAACAAATAGACAAAAGCAGTGTCAGGAAAGATCCCTGCTTTGTTCAAGAAAAGTCTTGTGGCTTGTGAGTATCTCACCAGTCTCTGTCACACTCTCAGGGGATCTCAGTATCTTCCTGTTTCTGAACTGGTATGAGAATGAAAAGCATTACCTTCCTTTCATTGGAGTACTGAACACATTGTGGAAGAACCCGGGCAGATGTGTCCACATCAGCAGAAGGACCTGTGCCAGGTCCGTAAGTAGGAGCAACATCACCTGTGACATTGTATTATTGTCCTTGGGATCTAGTCAATGGATGACGCAGGGTCATTCATCCAACCCTAACGCAGATTGCACAAGCAGATAAGCGACTGCAGGCTTCGCTGCCTGTAATGGGAAGACAGGTGCCTATACTGCGGAATTCTATAGGTCGGTGAGATAAAGCCAAATGCGGCTTCTAGAAAACCTGGGCAAAGCTGATGCAGTAATAGACCTTCTTTTGATCTAATAACCATTCTTGCATTCCAATGTGTTTCCTGTGTGTCCAGGGCACCATAGTTGTAAAAATGCATTTGAAATTAATCTCTTATGAAATAAGGAGAGGAGAAAAAAAAGTACTGTGGTTCTCCTTGTGCCAAATCCGAGTTCCTGTCTGGAAAGCAAAGTGTAAGCAATGTGTGGTTATTGCTCTCTCATATATGCTGTAGCTAACAAATAAGAGAAATATGTGTATCAATGTGGCCTTTTCCTAAATGCCATTATCTGCTGAAAAGTACGGTGTTATCATGCACGATGGAAGGCTGATATAAGTTTGAGCCAGCCTTTAATATGAGTGAGCAGCAGTATGTTTTGAGGTTTGTCAGACACTGAGCCATGGCACACTATTGATTAAACACTCCATTGCAGACCAAAAGCGAGTGAGTCATCAATTTTTACTCAAAATGAGTTCTATTAAACAACATGTCATCTTACTCTGCTGTCCAGTCCCATGTTGCCCACTGTCCCAAAAAAAAAAAAAAAAATTGAAATGTTGCCTGATCACTCTAACTACTAGTCTTCACTACCGGTGCTGAGGAGTAGTGGGTATTCTGATCCAATGTGTTGCCCATAGCAGCAAACAACCATCTGTAGTTCATATTCCTCTATCTTCACTGTTTCACGTGTGACTCTTTCTTCAGCCAGCAGGAAAATGACAGTGTAAAGGGGAAATTCAAACTCCAGGCTGAACACCAATAAAGGTGCTTCCAATTGGCTTGACTGCGCCCTTCCAGCTGAACTGGATGCTCAAAGCTCGGTCATCTTTGTCAGACTGATAGCATAAACGAAACAACAGAATGTCCCGGTTTGAAGTAAAACCGAACCAATTTTCTGTTCTGTAACTTCACATCCTAGCTAGGCTTCCTCTAACTCTCTGAAATTAACGGCATATTGTGGAGAAAACTGCTCGTTCTCAGAATGATAAGCCCAATGTTTGTGCTCCATGCCAAGGGATGGTGTGCAGGGAGGCCCTTGCTTATACTTACTGCCATAACAACCAAGGTCAGCCCATTTCATTATTTGCCCCCTTAGAGGGTCGGAAATGGAAAAAACGTAGAGGGGTCACATCGGTGGGGAGGAGTGGACAGGAGAGGTGACCCAAACCTGACCAACTGGGGTATTCCATCCCATCTGCCCCATGCTCAGTATAAAAGCTGAGGGATCAAAGGGTCAGCCCCCTTCCTGTGATGGCCGACGTCCAGAGAGGACTCTGTCTGTTCATCTGCCTTTGATCCCGATCCGTGTGTTCCTGACTCCAGAGCTGGAATCCAGTTCCCATTCGTCACTGAGTCCAGTCTGGGACTTCCCCAGTGCCTGCCGGTGATGTGACTGTCATCCTGGGAGCTTGATACGGTTTTGTATATATTGTATCTATTTCATTATTTTCATCTTTATTTTTATTTTAATATTAATTCTTCATTAAAGTAGTTTAGTTCATTCTAAACTTCTGAATCTCCTCCTCTCTCCTCTTTTGGGGGGGAGAAGGCGGGGGGAAGGGCCATCTGTCGGTCCGGTTTTGGTAAATTCGGCTGAAACCACGACACAGAATAATCTCCAACACAGCTGTGACAAGACAGATACATTTTCCAACTCCAGATTTTTGAGAGCATTCCAAGATTCAGTCATCCTTGCTGTGCCAGAGTGCTATAGCTGAAGCACAGCCTTTTCCCTGTGCTCTGGAGCACACACGATCTTTTATCTCAATTAAGCTTCAGCAGTGTTGTGGTTCTGTAAACACCAGCACTACTTTTTTAAAATAGTTTTTGCAAATAAAGAAGCTGGACTTGAGGGCATGCTAGTATTCTGCTTATATACACCTGGGCAATTTCGACTCAAAACAGTTAAGCCTATGATTGCATTGTTGGGCCTTGATTCATTACTACAGCTTTTATCTCTGTATCCATTTGTCTTAGTCGCAAAGGCACCCTGCTTGTTCTAACCCTGGTTTTGTTCTGAGTGACAATATCCCTTGTAGTCAGTTTGGTTGCACTTTTCCCGAAGGGAAAATTGCACCCAGTTGCGCAAACCTAAGATGCCTTGTTTCTCCAACAAAAACACGTTCAAAACTACAAGAAACAGGTCTGTAGTAAACAAAAAAGTAACATGCAGGTCTTTTATGTGTTTATGTAGTTCAAATTGGCAGAGGTAGAAGGCAAGAAGATGCACAAGCTTGCTTAGGTTGATTTATTTGACTGGAATTGTTGGGTTTTCTTTCTTTCTTTGCACAAAACTTACAACGAAATCGAGCCACAAAATCTAAATTTGTATTTGATGATGAAGGTTGCTAGTAAATGCCACAGATGCATCACTGGTGCTTATCCAGATTTTAGCAAGGCTTCTGACACTCTCTCCCATAATGGATTCATAGACAAATTGATGAAGTACAGATTAGAAAAGTGGATGATGTGGTGGGCTGAAAGGCGAATGAATGTCTGTGGTTGAAGACCTGTGATTAGGGACACCAAGTACAGCTGAAGGCAATTCACCAGTGGTGTACCCCAAGGGTCAATACTGTTAATATCTGATGAGTAAGTCTTTAAATACAAGCATGAGCATGACCACCTCATTTAGGCCATATTCTGAGGCTGTCTTCCAGTTCTGTGTGTACTAGATGGCACTTGGGCTTATATTTACCTAAGTCACAATAGCGTGGGGATTATCCATCAAATGTATCTGTCTCCTTTCCTGGCATCGAGCTGGAACTAGATGTCATAGAGCTGATATTTTAAATCGGCAAGGTTCGGCTTTGCTAGGTATTTTTTAAGCAGACCATATTGCTCAAGGTGTCATCTTGTTGGGTCTTGAAAACCTCCACAGATGCTGATTTCACAGCCTCTGTGGGCATCCTGTTTGGACTGCATTTGTCCTTGTTGAATTTTGTGATGTTCCTTCCTTAGCCTACTCCTCCAGCCTGCCTAGGTCCAGCTGAAGCTGAAGCCCTGCTCTTGAGTATACCAACTTCATCACTACAGTTTGCTGTCAACTGCAAAACTGGAAAAGTTGCACTCCACCTCCTCCTCCAGGCAATTGATAAAGATATTAAATGTTACAGGACCCAAGACAGATACCTGAGAGACTCCACTGGTAACCAGCATCCAGGTATTGTGGACCATTAACGTGTTCTCTCTACTGTTCTCTCTGCTAAGTGATTCTTGTCACTAGGAAGTCCTGCCCATGTCATTAGTGGAAATGACAAAGCTCAGGCAACTCTAGCGAAAAGTCTAACTAGCAAAAGGCAGTTTTGCACACACCTTTTCCTACAGTACCGTACTGCTGTTAATCCTCGTGGGACAGCAGTCGGTTACCTGCAAATCAATTGTGTAGTCTTTCCCAGGCATACGGCGGTTAGCATCCACATCCCATATCTTACTGAAAAGTTTAGAAAGTTCATGATTTAAGGTTCATGAAACTTTAGAAATGAAATTTTAGAAAGTTCATGATTTCTTTCTGCCAAGAAATCCAGAGAAATACACATGGTAAAACAGACAAATGCTGTTATTTCTGCAAGTCACTTCTAGAGTCTTCTACTATCACTTTATGTTCTGGATACTACCTTGTTAAAAGGAGAGATTTCTCCCCACAACTTCCTGTCAGAGCTGCTCTAAAAAACAGAGAGTTATGGTTCATATTCATACCTAAAGAATGCAGGTAACCTGTAAGGAAATTTGAGCCTTCCCTAAGGCTATTTTAGAGTATATTTTAACAAAGTTCTTGTTAATAAGCCTTCCTGCAGGTTTCCACACACTGAAATACAAATGTAGGTAGTGGTGTTTCATTCTGGAGGATTCTATGTACAAACCAGAGGCAAGCAGGAGATTGTTATCAGTGTGTAGCAATCCTACACACAAAAAAACAGGAAGCAAAGAATTCTCTCTATAATGCTTTTCTAGCAGCAATCCTATATACACTCTTCCTAGCTTTTTTCCTGCAGGACTCCATACTACAGATGCTTTCCTTTGTCCATTAGCATATGTTAGTGTCAAGAGGGATGACTGAGACTCTCAACACATGATCTGCCTTCGATAAAATTCACTCATGCGTTGATCTCTGATGCACATACAAACCTACCCAGGCTGGTCCTTTCCTCATTTTAATGGAATTTTTTCCTGCATAGTAGTGTATAGTTTTCAGAAGTCTATCTATCCATCTATCAACAAGATCTAGTAAGGGTTTATATTGTGATGAACCACCAAAAGTTAGCTCCAGTTTCAAGGGCATTAGGCCCTCACTAACACATAAGATCAAGACAAAGAACAGAGTGGAGAAGAAAGAGAAGTGGATTAATCTTTAAACGACTGACAGTTGAACTAATCAGTTACAAACCAGCTCATGCTGGTTATCATGCAATCCAGAGAATTGCTTGATAATTTTGAATTTCTCCTCCAAAGCAGATGTTCCCAAGAAAAGAAAAAACAGTGCAGAAATTTGTCAACAATGGGCATTTGTTTCAAATAGCCATTTGGGCAACTTGCCATGATTTTGCCATCAGTTCTCCCAGACTGAACCAAGGCACCTTCAAGCCCTACTCTGAACCTCCTTCTATTCTGGCCAGGATGGAGATACTCACTGCATCCTCCGGCCAGTGGCAAATCCCACGCTCTCTAGCAGAAAGAGCAAACAAATATTGTGGTAAGGTCACAAACAGTCTTCTGACATGGTGATGTCTTGCTGTGAGGCAGCCAGGAAGAACAAAAACTGAGCCAGGCGGGCACCTGCCTCATTGTTTGCAGGGAGGGAATAGAAGTCATAGCAGAAAAAAAAAGAGGGCATTAATAAATGGTGGGAGATTAGGCTAGAAGTAGTACAGCAAGATTTTATGTGCCTTTTCCTCTCCTAGACTGCACTTCAGGCTGGCTCAGAAACCACTGGTCTAAGCTCCATATAGAAGGAAAGAAAATAGCAAACTATGCCTGGACAACCGGGACTTTTTTTTTTTCACATCATTGAGCAATCCTTTTTCTCCAGAATTGTCAGTGTAACTGTGACACGGAGTTTATATAGCCTAAGATTAAAATCCTGAAAAGCATAAGCAATCCTTGAGAGCTTGTTGCCCAAAGGAATTTATGTCCCTGGGTTAAGAGCCAAAAAGCAGACAGTTTACATTAATGGACCAAAAGATACGTTGCAGCAGATGAGGAGCATAAAGAACATTTATGATATTCATATTATACTCAGCATTATTTAGACTGGGGAGAGCAATAGAAGGGCAGGGCAGACAACTGTAACTCCCCTGGCTGCCACAGCCCAGCCTGCCTGCAGCTGGGAATCCGAGTGGTCAGGTACTGACAGTCCATTTTCGCTCAGGCTTTTTGATACTTTGAGATCATTGTTGATAAGAAATCTACAAGATCACCTGAATTTTGACCTGGGCTTGAATAGGTGTCAACACCTGAAAGAAGGAAAAGGACTAAAAATTCTAGCATATGGGAGCCAAAGGATATGTTTGTTGCTGGGTTAAACATGAACACGAAGGAAGATTTTTTACTTGGAACAAGCACGGATACTTGCACGGAACTTACCATGGAGCAGAAGGAGGCTGTCCTTCTGAGCTATTTCAGCCCTTGCCCAAACCCCAGGCTCTGCTTATACGGCAGAAGTGTGGTTTGTGGCATCACATTATCAATACTGGCTGTGCAGCCCTAATGAGGCACCTGCTCAACTTCACGGGGAGTTAGCCTCACGGCATATCACAGAAGCCACCAACAGCAGCATTTTTATTTATTTTCAGCCATATCTCCACATTTTTTCCAGTGTTTTAAGAGGAGCATTTCCTTCTCAAGAGAGCTTACAACCAACAGAAAATTGTTCATCTCATCAGCTCAGCTGAAGTCCCGAGAACAGGATCAGCAAGTTCACAGAACAGTACTGGAGACGATTTTTCAAACTTGGTCTGATTTTATTGGATCGCTTTTCTCCTGCTGTCTACTCCTCTTCATCAGCTTATCCCATTTGTTTGCATACTGCCGTATTATGTTTAATACAGTTTTTACTTTGGAAGTAACTACCAGTGGCGGATAGAAGTCTGCTGTCTGTTGAACATCAAAGGTATGTGAAATATTGGGGGGGGTGTCAGTTTTGGGGTTTTTTTAATACTTTTTTCCACATATATACAGTATTTTATATACATATATTTTAGTATGTATGTATTTTGGTAAAAGTCACCTATAGAGGAAATCTGTCAGCCCTTCAATACCTACTGCTTGCTCTTGGTCTGCTCTTGGCAGATTTGTCCTGTGTTTATAAAGGACTGTAGGGCTCTGTGTAGTCTTTCCTCCTCTGGAAATGTTATGGAGTATCACATAAGCTCATGGAGGCAAGCTCAAGCGTCTACTTGACAGAGGAGGGGGTTACAGCAAGAGCATACCTACAGATTTCAATCTTCCTATTTATTTAATAAATATACTTCTACTAAACGTATTCCTCCATACAGAAAATATGTCCTAAAACTCTAAAGATACTTAATTTTGTAAAATAAAAGCCTTTTCTCTCCTTTTTTTTTTCTCCTGTGGTGCTACCACAATATCATCATGGCCTTTTCCTCTCCTTTTTGTTATCCCTTTAGTTTCCAAACAGCAGAGCACCTGTGCGCATTGTAACTGAAGATTAGAATACGAAAAATACATGCCCGCCAAGGCAAAGAACTTGTTTCACAACTGACATAGTCATCCTGTAAAAAGCCCTTCTGGACAGTATTTCTTTAAAAAAGGTCCATAAGCTTAGCTTACACATGTGCTTCAAAGAGAAGCAGCCCAGCACCTTCATGCAAATCCATGACACACAGCAGTTAGCTAAGATTTTCCTGAAAAAGCGTATTGTGTAGTTACTCTCTGGTTTTCAACCCAATTGCATGTGCGACTCAAACCAGAGATTTTTATCCTTAATTCTGTCTCCTCCCTATGGTGAAGTCTCTCAGTTGTTAGATTTGTGCTTTCGCATAGAATAAATGATTTCTGTGCAAAAAGTCTGGCCGATTGGATTTTGTCCAGTTGGAGTCTCGCTTGGATGTGCTTATATGTGCAAAGCACCACCCCTATAAAAAGAACACCGAGTCTGCACTTGTAAGAGCTGAGAAAACTTTTGGGGGAGGCTCTTTGCAATAGAGCCTCTGACGGACTAGCCGTGTAGCTAAAGCAAAAGAATCTAACAATCTCCGTTTTATTATAGCTTTCAGGTGAAACATGCACACGGTGTGCCTGTTTTTCCAAATTATTTTCTTGTATGAAACCTTCGTTCTATCCAAAACAATGCCCCAAGAAGTCTTTTATTGCTAGAAATCAGAAATTACTCAAGACATGAAGAGAATTAAAGGGTCAGTGGTGAATTATGTGAGTAAGTCAACAGTTTCAAAGCAAGAAAAACATGTACTGAAAATGCAAAGAAGGTTTGATTAACATCTTATCTAAAATAAATTTACCTTCAGAGATCTTTTGAACAACATATGATTTTAAAAAGCCTTTAATCTTGGCATAGAGGAGAAAAGCATTTGGGAAGCCTGATGAACAGCCATTTACAAGAAGTTTTCAATCATTTAAGAAGACTGGTTCAAATGTTGTGAGATACATGCATCAACTTATATGGTTAATAGAAGATACCAACATTCTCTAAATTCTCCTCTAATGCCAATGTGTATGTCTTTTACTTGACTGCAGTGATGTTTTTCTCAGTTTAAAGTTGTTATTTGAAATAGGAAAGGATAAGTAAGACAGGTTTTGTAGGTGGAAAAGAAAACACATTGTCAAGGGACATACATAAAATTGGGCAGTTGCACGCCTGTCAAGGTCCTGGGCAGGCAGGTGATGTCTGGAGAACCGATTCTACATCATCGGGTATGTTTAAGCAAAATCTGATCTTGGCATCACCTTATTTTAGCTAAAACAGCTTATGATTCAGCTGTCTTACCAACTTTTCACACTGAGGCGAGTTAGTAAAACAGAACAGAAACAGGAAGCAGGGTTATTGTAGTGCTGCGTTTCACAGAACTCCCTTTTACACGTCTCCCAGACAAATATATATTCCATCCCCACTGCCCTTCACGCTAGAGAAGAATTAGTATGATTTTCTCTTACCCATTAGCCGTGTCAGGAAGACGTTTTTCTCTTAGCAAATACACCGAGCAGGGAAAATGCAAGCTGAAACTCCGAAATCTTCCTGGTAGTCCAAGGCATGGAGATGTCTCCCTCCTGATACTCCACTTGACCGCTGAGGACTGGCACTCCAGACTAGAGGCAGCGCAGGAAGGCAGAAGGTGCCAAACCCCATGAGAAGATGTGGAGTGTAAGGCCAGTACCACGTCTCACACGCAGGAAAGCTCAGACCAGGAAGTCAGAGCCACCTCTACCAGGCTCCTGCTTTGCCTTATCTCCGCAGATAATCAGTACGGCAGGGAATACAGAAGGCAACAGCAGGGAGACGCGCGGTGACCGCCGCCTGCTCCCACCTGGGCTTTCAGATATGAACCCGAGATCCTTGTATGAGCGACAGACACGAGTCATGGCATTCCTTCGGGAGTTATGTTGGATTACTTGTTAACGCATTTTAGACCTCTGCATGATTTGGGGGCCCAAAAATAAGCTCTTCAAGTCTGAAAGCCTTGATTGAGATGGATGGGCTGTTCTAGTCTTGCTGTTCTATATACAGTTACTGTTTGACAACAGAAAGGAAGATGATAATAAATCAGGCATCAAAAAAATTACAGGTGGGGAAGAAAAATAAAAGAAGCTTCTCTATTTACAGCTGAAATTGATAGTTGTAAATATAAGGAGGCATTATAAGCAGGAAATGTTTTACAAAGGCAGCACTTTTCATGGAAGGAAGTGGTGGCAGGTGCCGGTAAGTGCGGGTACCCACTCCAGTACCTTTCCTGGGAAGCATGCATTCATTATGTGGCTAAATTAACCTTCAGACGCTTTAAACCTTATTTTTGTTTGATTGATACTTTTAAAATTTTCTTCTTCTTAATAATTAATTCCTAAAAAACATAGCTTTAGGTTTAAACTGTATGTATATACAGAAGCCAAAATGGTTTGATGTCAGGTTCCTATTTATACAAACGGTTCTGCACTTCTGGTCCATGTACCCCTTTGAAGACTCATATTAGAGCCATACAAAGCCGCAGGCAATGAGGATGCCTGCCACACGGAATTGTATAGAGGACAGGACATGCAGCTAGCTTGCTTAGAAGGGAAACTTCATTCTGACACTGGTAGGGGAAATTAACGTATCTCAAAATTGAATATCCTAAATTTTAACAGAATTTTTTCTTTACCGTTTTTTGTTACCATTTATTGCAGTTCTGGGTAAACAAGATAAATGACAAAAATACAGTGCCTGTGTTTATCACCTGAATGCAGGAATTCTTTTCCTAGGCTTTCACTTAAAATACGAAAGCTAGTGTGCAACTTCTGCACATAAAAGAGCTGCAACTCCTTCATTCACATTAGCAGAAAGAGCCCAGATGTCAGGCAAAGGAATTTCCATTTACAAGCAGCAGCATCACTGGAGTCAGCAGATTTAAGTTAATCTTTGATAAAATTACAGGTCAGATCAGTAGCATTGCTAATGATTTTACAACCAAATGTACTTCCATCTGTTGTAAAACTTCTGTCCTATGATTTAGCTGTTGAGCTAAGAAAAACTTAAGGATCCCAAAGTGTATAAAAGGTTGTGTTTGCCAACAGAAACTAAGTGCTGCTTAAAGGCAAATGAGATCAGTGCAGAATCTGGGACATTCCCAGGTCTAATGCCAGCAGTAAGAAAACCTGAGCGTCTAGAGAGCAGCCTTGCTAACACCACGGGTTGGCTTTCTCTGCTGAAGAGATCAGGCATTGCTTTGTCCAACACCTTGCAGGGGCAGTGTACATTTGCTGTGCAGAAGCAAAGAGCAGAGCAGAGAGCTCGCCCCGCTCTGTTCCTCTTTTCGGGCACAAGGGAGTAGGGAGAGTACTCGGTGCTCTCTGACTCCCACGTGAACAGCATTCCCAAAGGAATGGGGCAGTAGACCTGTAGAAAACGCTCTGCCTAACAAAACTGCAACCTCAAGCATCAGATACTTACCTTTGCCAAGGCCAAGGATCAAGGAAATCCTGTGAATAGGACCTGTTTCTAAAGCATGTAGGCATCTCTGTGCATTTCCAGCCTAAGTATTTTGCTTTTCTAAGCAAGGCGGCCAATGGACAAGTACTGGTTTGTCAGCTCTAGTCAGGTGCCTAAACTTCCCTGAAAAGGGAAAGGGCTCATTCAGAGTTAATTTAAACCTCTTTGGTGGATCTAGAGGGGGCAAGCAAGAACACTGTGCTTTACGGGCTTCTAGACCAAAGCAGCCAGGGCTCATGCACATCCTCACACACGCTCGAAGGTCATACTTGGGCCGGACAGGCTCACTGAGGGAGACTGAGTAAAAGCTGGCAGCTAGAACAAACACCATGCAGATCTATAGCAGGCTCAGTCTTTTCCTCAGAGAAGGTAAAGCAGACTTTTGGGTCGTGTTTTGTCTGTGGATATAGGGAAGAGGAAAATTTCTGAGACACTGAGTTTACCAGACATTCCCATGGGAGCTTTGGCTGTTGCTACCAAGTCTCCACAAGCTGATCAACACTGAAAAGAAGTAGAGATGCAGCCTGAGCTGGTCAGTGGGAACCTAGTCAGGTCACAGAATCACAGGATCGTAGGGGTTGGAAGAGACCTTCAGAGATCACCTAGTCCAACCTCCCCTGGCCAACCAGGTTCACCTAGAGCAGGTTGAACAGGAACGCATCCAGATGGGTTTTGAACACCTCCAGAGAAGACTCCACAACCTCTCTGGGCAGCCTGTTCCAGTGCTCTGGCACCATCAAAGAAGTTTTTTCCTTATGTTGAGAAGGCATTTCCTGTGTCACAGTTTGTGCCCATTTGTGGGAGAATGGCTAGCTGAGAAGGGTCACGTAGACATGATCCAGCTGGCCGAGCAAAAGCTTGAGAAACATCGGATTCAGCCCCCGTAACTACTGGGCTGGTAAAGACACCTCGTCCTTGACTATAATTGTTGTATGATAACAGGGAGGTTGCAGCTGCTCAGGCATGGGAAAAGAGGATGAAAGTAACTGTAAAGAAGGAACCAAGGGTGGAGTTGATCTTTCTAAGAACTAACCAATCATGAGCTTAACTTTTGTAATATGTATGAGCTAATTATGTTAGAACATAAAAGGCCACTGTGTGAATCAATAAACGAAGCTTGCTGATCACTCATATTGAGTGGCCCTGTCTTCCCTCCGTCGCGACAAATGGCGCCCGAAACAGGGACCCTACAGAGGGCTGAACCTGCGAGCCACGGTCAACGGAGTCTCAGTGCTGGTCCTGTAAGCAGCGCAGGAGGCGAAAGGGATTAAAGGAAAAGGTCCCCGCGCCCTGGAGCACCTATAGAGAGTGTCCTGCCGGCTACGCGCCGCCGAAGTCTGGAAGGCTGCAACAGCGCGCTGACGAAGGTATGAATAGACAAGCGGCGTATGATTTGCTCAAATGCTTTTTAGAAAAGCGGAGCATTTAGGGTATAGATAATGAAGGTATGAACAGACAAGCGGTGTACGATTTGCTCAAATGCTTTTTAGAAAAGCGGAGTGTTCAGGGTATAGATTGTAAAAGGGAGTTGCCTGGGTTATCAGCGTATGGAGTAGCGAGAGGTTGCTTTGATAATCCAGATACGGTTTTTGAACACGAGGAATGGCGTAAATATGAGGATAAATTGTTTGACGAAGTTATATGCGATAATAAATCAGCCAAAAAGTTGATAAAGCCGTGGCGGGCAGTCGCTAACGCCCCGTTGCAACACCGAGCTGAAAAAAAAAAAAAAAAAAAAAAAAAAAAAAGGAATCCCTTCATATATGGGTATTAAGCAAGGAAGAGAGGAACCATTTGGCCTATTTATAGATCGAGTAGCAGACGCCATACAGGCGGCCGGGGTGCCCGATTATCTCAGAGGCACTATACTAAAGCAGTGTGCTATACAAAATAGTAATCCGGCCACACGCAACATCTTGGCTACATTGCCAGGGACATGGACTATCGAGGAAGGACTAGAAAGGATGGCTCAGGTACCGGTAGGGCCACAGGCAATGTTAGTTGAGGCAATAAAGGAACTAGGGAATAGTTTAAAGGAACACGCGCAGGCTACGCAGAGTCAAGTTCTTGCAGCCCTTGCTCCTTTGCAAGCCTCCGTTCATCGATTAAATGCTACTGGATCACCTCGCCCACGATGCTACCGTTGCGGCGCTGCTGGACACATCAGACGGAACTGCGACGCCGGCTCAGTATGGTGCAGAAACTGCTGGTCGGACAACCACAATGAGACTGCATGTCGCGCTTCTAAACCGGGAAACGGACGATTCAGCGGGAAGAGCCGCCCCGCGCCGACACAAAAAGCGGCTGCATATCCGGCAGCACTCAATCCCTTCAGCTCAGACCAGCCACAAGCGGAAGCCTCGGCTTGGACCTGGCAACAGCAGTAGATTGTACCCTTTTGGACTCAAAGCCTGTCCGGATTGCTACTAGCACTCAAGGACCAATCTGTATCAATGGACAAGCTGTCGGAGCACTACTTATAGGCCGTTCATCAGCCACCATGCTGGGACTTAATGTGTTGGTGGGACTGATTGATAAAGATTACCACGGTGAGATCCAGATCATGGCCCACACGTTATTCCCACCGCTCTTCATCGCTAAAGGCACCAAGGTGGCGCAATTAATTCCCCTACCACATCTTGCGGGAGCCCTTCCACCGCTGCAAGAGCAGCCACGAGGGCAAGGAGCCTTTGGATCTACAGGACAAATGGCCTTACTAACTGTCGGCTTGCGCCAAAGGCCACAACGCCCGGTTGCTGTGCAATACGCCAACCTAACTATATCACTTGTTGCTCTTCTAGACACTGGCGCTGACATTTCCATAATCAGCACGCATAAGTGGCTGGCTCAATGGCCGACCTACGCGATCAGCGCCACGGTCGCGGGAGTAGGAGGATTGACCCTTGCTCGCAAATCACCCCTTCTACGATGGACCATAGGGGACAAGGTACCATCTGGGTTCCCAGCCGTTGGGTAAGGCCTGCCATCGACCACCCTGAAGTCGCCGCTGAAGGTGACCCGACTAATCACCATAAACCAACGGACTGAGACCGCTGCGCCTGAGTGTGAACCACGAGGTCGCAAAGACAGAAATTAATTGTACAGTCTGTGGGGTCTGTAACCCCTAGGTATTATGTGCATGCTATTTGCTTAGAAGTTGAAACAGAGAAAATGGTTAATTTAGGTATAGAAAGCTTTATAGTAGTTGCCTTAGTTGTAAGCATAAGAGCCATCCCATATAGCGAGATGTTTGACCCACGAGAAAATGTGTGGATAACTTTAGCTCGATCACTCAACACGACCAGCTTTTGTGCAAGCCTAGCAACACCCCGCTCCCCATTTACTACGTGCCTTATAGGGGTGCTCTTGGAGACTGGTTGGGTCTGTCCGGATGGCTGAGAAACCTTTTACAGACAGGATTGCTAGTCTTAATCATTGTACTAATAGCGTTGCTTTGTGTGAGTTGTATGTTGTCTTGTATGAAAACCCTTGTGTTACGGATGTTTAACCAAGCCTATGTCATTCAAAATAAAAACGGGGGAATTGTGGGAGAATGGCTAGCTGAGAAGGGTCACGTAGACATGATCCAGCTGGCCGAGCAAAAGCTTGAGAAACATCGGATTCAGCCCCCGTAACTACTGGGCTGGTAAAGACACCTCGTCCTTGACTATAATTGTTGTATGATAACAGGGAGGTTGCAGCTGCTCAGGCATGGGAAAAGAGGATGAAAGTAACTGTAAAGAAGGAACCAAGGGTGGAGTTGATCTTTCTAAGAACTAACCAATCATGAGCTTAACTTTTGTAATATGTATGAGCTAATTATGTTAGAACATAAAAGGCCACTGTGTGAATCAATAAACGAAGCTTGCTGATCACTCATATTGAGTGGCCCTGTCTTCCCTCCGTCACGACACCCATTGCCTCTTGTCCTGTCGCTGGGCACCGCTGAAATGAGTTTGGCCCCATCCTCTTGCATACCCGCCCTTTAGATACTTACAAGCATTGATGAGATCCCCTCTCAGTCTTCTCTTCTCCAGTCTAAACAGACCAAGGTCACTCAGCCTTTCTTCGTAAGAGAGATGCTCCAATCCCTTGATCAGTTTCGTAGCCCTGCACTGGACTCCCTCCAGTAGTTCCTTATCTTTCTTGAAAGATCAGAGCTCACTGAGAGCAGGGAGCAGGGACTTTGAGGTCTCCATCCTTCCCTAGGCATTCATTCTTAAGCTGGAGCCCCACGATGGTGAGCTCCATGGTGGGAGACTGTGCCCAGCCTGTCTCTTAGTTATCTCCCCAGTTTCCTAAGCCTCAACCTGGGAATCCTGAACTCCTCTCTAGCCAATGGTGTTATAATCACTCTACTTACTCGGGAGTTTCTGGTGCAGCACCAGTCCTCAAAGAGAAAATTAAGAAAGGCTTACACAGCCAGGCAAGTTTTTGTCATGGAAACGCCAGAAGTAAATAATTCCATTCCTGCATCTAAATGTCTTGGTAAAGTCTAGGTATAGACAGTGGAGTGACGTGACCTGCTTACCTTTGAGTGACTTAGGAATGTTCTGACAGCCAGATGAGCCTCCTGCTCAGTCAGCATCCCAGAGGCTGGGAGAAAGCAAGTGCTTGGGGATGCTGGTGGCTCAGTACCTGTGTGAGCTGAAGGGCCAAGGGAAGAAATTTTGTATTTATTTTTTTTTAATCTTAATATTAAGGCTGTCAAGCATATGCCTACCTTGATTTTGTAAGGAGAAACTGTGTCTAGGAATCCGAGAGACCTGTTTATTGCGAGTTAAGTAATTAATTAATGAGCTTTGAAGCATTTCACGTTTAGCGCAGGCACAGAGACACGTTTGCTTATTAGCCATTAATTTGCACACATCGACGTAAACCAAAATTTTGGGGGGGGGGATGCCTGGCTGAGACGTCCTTTCGTGCTGCACAGCCCAGCCCTTGGGCCTTGTTGGCCACCACCGGCTGAGATGAGACAGGGCGGGTTGACGGAAGGACTCTCGGCGGTGGCGGTGGCCAGGGGTCCTGGCACCTTCCTCCTCCCGGCGGGCAGGTGCCGGCTGGCTCTGAAGCGGAACAAGCTGGGCAAGTTAAAAGGCTCGAGGAGTTTATTCGATGCGATGATGAACCGTGGCGTTGACACAGGTGTTACCCTCCTCCTATCTCGAAAAGATAGCGGGGCCTCGATAGCTGGTTAGAAAAGGAAGGTACCGTCATTTTATTACCTTTGCTTCCCACCCAACACCGTTATTTATGCAGTTGATATAGGGCCACAGGGCGTTACGCGTGCGGTACGGGAACACCCCACGCTCTCGGCGGCAGCACCGGTAAAAAAATCACCCCGGGGTGTGTGTGTGTGTGTGTGTGTGTGTGCGTGTGTACCCAGTGCCGGCGGGGAGCGGGGCGGAAGGCAAACACTCACCGGAGAGCGGCGAGACAGGATCCCGTTCCTCGGCACCGGGAGGGGCCGGGCCGGGCCGGGCCGCCTCGCCAGCCCTCCCGCGGCCAGCCGCGCCCCGCCGCCATTTTCCGGCAGCGCCGCCCGAGGGCCCCGCTACCGGAACCCGCCATTCCCACACAGCCACCGGCCGGGGTCGCGCTAGCCGAAAGGAGGCGGGGGACAGCGCCCCTCCCACCTCCGCAGGGTGAAGAGGGACCCGCTGGCCTGTTCGCCGGGCGAGGGAGACACCGCCCGGCCCTCTCCGCCACCGCCCGGCCCAGGCTGCAGCCGCCGCCGCCTCGGCGGGCTCATTGGGGAGCGACCACCCCCTGGTGGCCGCCCCGCCCCGCCCGGGTCCGCCGCCAGGGGACGGTAGCGGCTGGGCATCCGTTGGCGGGGCGACGTCGCGGGGCGAGGCTTTGGCTTCCGTCCGGGGGCAGCGATGGGGGCGCAGCTCAGCACGGTGAGTCCGCCGGGCCCCGGGGTGGCGGCGGGGAGGGAAGCGGGCCTTGCGCCTTCCAGGCAGCGGGCGTGTGGGGGTGCCGGCTGCCGTGGTGCTGCCCCCCCCGCCTCCGGTTCCCTGTCAGCTAAGGCCCTGAGCGAGCTGAGGCTCCCAGTTCAGGCCCCGAGGTCCCAGGGGCCGTCCCTTGGTGCGTGAGCGGAACGGGGAGCGTTGAGCGGTGTCGCAGGGTGCTTGAGGCCCTGGCTGCCTCCCCCTGCCCTGTACCCATCGTCTGGGGGTGCCAGTGCGGGGAACCGCGTCCAACACCACCACCCCCCCCCCCCCCCCCCCGCAGCGCTGCGGTGGCTCTGGGGCCTTCTTGTGGCTGGCGTGGGCCGGGGCGTCTGTGCCAGCAGGGACACCCACGGCTCTTGCGTGTGGCCTAATGGTGCCTCGGCCGGCTGCCGTGGCTTTGACGTTTGTCTTCTCTCAGTTCCTCGAATAGTTTCTCGGCGTCCGTGCTGATGGCTTTGAAACCACCGGCCTTTGAAACCCGCTGGCTGCTGTAGGGGAGAGCTCTTTGGGGATCATTTCTGCCGAGCGATGGGTTTGCAGCGCTGTTACCCGTAGCACGCATTGCTACCCTCTCTCTGCCGCCGCCCGACGCATCCTTCCCTCCCTCTGATGGGCCTGCTCCAATATTTCTGGCTCTGGGTTTGTGAGAGGAGCAGACGGGGGTGGATGCAACACATGCCGGTTTGAGTACAGCTGCTTATTGGGTTACTGGTGCAGAAGAGGGTGAGACAGATGATAAAACTGTAGAATTGCCTGTCCCTTAATCCTGTCATCCTTTTCTAAAACAGATGAGAAGAACACTTAACCAAGATCACTGAAAAATAGGGTTTGAATGAGGGAGTGGGGAAGGGGGGATTGGAACTGAGAGTACGAGATTTCTCTTGCCGAAGAAGGATTTGGTTTGCGTGTTTGTAGGGCAGTTTGGTGATAGAGTGTCCTGCCATAAGCTTACACATTTAACTGTTTTGCTCACCACGCCCTAGTGGAAAGGGCTCGTGATCTCGATGCTATGGCTTTTTTTTTCCTCCTTGTGGCCTTTTTTGTTATCTCACAGAGGTCACTTTCCATTAATAAAAATTCCTGCTCAGTTACTTATTTTGTGATGTCTTTTAGCAAAGATTTGTGCAACTGGAAACTATGAGTCACCAGATCTTCATTTAGAAGAATGAACGGCCTTATGGTCAGCCAGTCACTCCCTCTGCTGCTGTAGATCTGCTGCTCTGTCACTTTCTGTAACAAATCCCCCCTCTCTCCCCCCCTTTTTTGTCAATCAATAACAAAAGTTCTTCCTGGAGCTGCAGTAAACTGGTGGATCTGCAGGAATTAAGAAATAGCATTCCTGTAAACTTCAGCTTCTTCAGGAGAAAGAAAAAGTGTGGAGCTATTTCAACATTTTCAAATAAAAGTGAAAAAAGCAGTGTGTAAGGCATGGTTCAAGCTATACCTGATGCTGATCTACTTTAAACCTCTACAGAAGCATTTTAAGAAGAGAAAAAAGGGACAGCATTTTTAAATGCTGTCCCTTTTTAAAAAATTTCACACTTGCCACTGTTTTAGTAATAATAATAATGTAGGGCATTTTTTTTTAGCCTCCTGAGAACTGTCACACTCATGGAAATGTGCTTCTAAAGGACTGGTCAGGTTCCTTTAAAATAAAATGAAAGTGAAAACTAACTGGGCAGGACTTTAAGTTCTTCCAAAAGTTAGTATCTTTTTTCTTTTTCTCTTTTTTTTTTTTCTTGCTACGGTCATGCTTTTTTTCCTCTCCTCTGGTAAGGCATTGAATAACAAATTACAGAATTGGAGAGGATTTTAGATAAGTAGTAGTTGTTCAGTTGATTCTCCTGTCCTAAGTTAGGACCAAGTCTGCCTACACAGGTGACTTTTGTAGGCTGTTGTAGCGCTTATCTAACCTCGCAAGAACAGGACTGTTCCAGGGAGCAAGTGCTAGAAACGAAGGCACGTGCCTCCAGTTGAGCACGATCCTAACAGGTTTTGCACTTGTAGCCTGTGGGTGACGTGACCCATCTTCAGCCCCATAGACCCACCAGGGTGCCTGAGGTGTATGGCACTGGGCTGGGGAGGTGACATCTTTCTTCTGGCTTGTCTACCCAGCTGTAGCGGCGGCGGTGTGGTCTCTTCTGTGCTTTCCTGGGCTGGTATGGCCACTCAGTCTCTCCTGGCCAGGCAGCCCACCCATGGTGTCAGGGATGGGGAAAGTGGTGCGGTGCTGGGGCATAACCTGCTCCTGTCTTATGGGGCTTCAGCTGGGGAGTGCAGCTCATCCCTGGAGCAGGCTACATGTCTCTGCCTCCAGGTGCTGTGATATAAAAGTATCAAAGCAGTGGTGCGTGTTAGGTGATGTGGCTGAGGAGCCTGTCTGCCCACGTGTGTACCAAGGAGCACAGAGGCACAATGGTGGGTGGGGGACCTGGGTCATACCCTCACCCAGGTACTCGTAGGTCTGTCACAAGAGAGCAGCCAACTTGTGAAGGTTTATCTCTGCATACAAAGGAGCACAGAGACACTGGCAGGTGGGGCAGCCCCAATAACCCACCCAGAGAAATGAGCCCTGGCCCTTACCAGAGGTGTCTGGGGGAGCCATTGCCCCGTGGGCCAGGGGCGATGCCCATCTGCGTGGGTCAGTGGGAGACTGGCTCCCCTTGCAGGCCATGGCAAGCACAGAGTGTAGGGGAAGAGCGTTTGGGGATTGTGGGGCGTTTAGGGAAGGAACCAAAGGCAGGGATCGAGGCCATTTGGGAAGGAACAAAATGTGGGGAAAATAAAAGGATAAATGGATAAAAAGGGCTGACCCTGCATAAACAGGCCTGCTCTGTACCCTTGCCTGCCTGTGTCCTCCAACCACTCTGTCCCATGTCCTCATTAAACTCCATAGCTGCTTTCCCAGGGAAGGGATGCTGTTCTGCATGTATGTGTCTGTGTGGAGGTATAAGCGCAAATGCCTGGAGCCAGACCGCGGGTTGGAGGGCCTGTGTGTCTGTGGTGCCAGTGTGAGTGTGCAATGGCTACCAAAGATCAGGATGGACTAGCCAGCAAGTAGGTGAGGTGGCCTGGGAGCCAGGCATGTGTGCATCTCTGAGGGTGAGACCACTGAAGGCACTGGTTGCTGGAGCAGCCAGGGGTCCTGGCCAGCCACCAGAGAGAAAGTGGGGTCTGTGGTCGACCCCCAATTACTTGGGGGTCCGCAGAGCATGTGATGGTGTGTGTAACATTGGCTCGTATGTCCAGATATCGGCAACTGGGGAAACTGGAGTCTGGGGAGAGCTGCTGCTAAGACTAAGCCAGCTACTAAGCCAGCTATGTGGATCCACATTACACACGTGTGTGTATGTGTTTCCCACTAACAGAACTTCATCCTGCTCCATCAGGGAGGGAAACAAGTTGAGGCCATCAATGTTGTTTGTGTGAGCATCTATTTACGTTGATCAGTGTGGCCAGCCACGTGTGTATTTGGGCGTGTGTTGTATATGTGTGTCTTGTGTTCGTGCCTGCTGGATATATGTGCTCAGCCTTGCTAGTGGCTGGACCTGCTGGGGACATGGAGCTGTGGCATTCTCACTCCTGTCAAGCTGCGGGTTTTGGCAACCCTCTGCCAGTATGCCAAGTGCCTCAACGTAAGAGTAATGCCAGGTATTCATCAAGCAAATTTGTGTTACACTGGCTGGTGTTCTCTTCCGGCTCATATAAGTACAAAGAAACAGATTATTTTTTTTTTGGTGGTTACATTGTCATATCATGCTACTCTATTCCTTCTCACCAAAATAACTTTCTCTTGTTATGCACACATTCCTGTACTGTATACTTCCTGTATATTAATACTGTACATATATAATAATAATCCTATATACTTACTGTACATTAATACTTCCTGTACTGCTGCAGTTGGGTCGAGTGGTGACATACCCACTATGGCTGATCTACACCACTATCATGAGGCTTTTCAAGAATCCCCGTCCTGCGATTACTCTGACGGACCCTGAAGTGAAGTATGCATTGAGGCTGATTGATAAGGAGGTAAGTGCATGTACAGTGCTGAGCATGACCTCTGCATGGATACTGTGAAATGCTTATAGCTTCTTAAATCTTGGTTAACGTTGCGGCAGGGTAAATACTTGTATTTTAAGGAAAGGACTTCTTCGTACCTGGCTCCTCGCCAGGTATAACTGAGTTCTGCAGTTCTGCAAGCAGCTTGTTTCCAAGCAAGTTAGAGTGGAGAATGCTGCTTCAGAAATGACCAAACTCGTAATTTCTGTCATGTGTGTCTCATGCCATGGAGTACATCAGCAGAAGCTCCTAAACTCTGTACTACTAGATTGACTATGAGACAGAAGTCATTCTGTCAGGCAGAGCAGGCAGGTTTTTTACAGTCACTAGCATTCAGCATAGTAGTTATCAGAACTATGTTGATACTGATTCCTGTTATTGGATTTATGTACTTTAATGTGTTACAGGAAGAAAGGTGTTTAAATGATATAGTCCTGACAGCACCTGAGCTGTCTCAGCTTCTCTTTCTCTCTGTTAAAAGCAGAAGCCTTTCTGTACCTCCCAGGCTGCTCAACTGGGTTTTCAGAGGAAACTCATGACCCTTTCAGGGGTGGATCTTGATATCAGAATTTGGTAATTCAACTTGTGGAAGGGGACCAAAGCCACAGAAGGTGAAAAGTCCAGATTTTCTTTGCATAAATGCAAGCAGATTGGTGCTCAATGGATTTAAATCCAGCTGGCGGCCGGTCACAAGTGGTGTGCCTCAGGGCTCGGTGTTAGGACCATTTCTGTTTAACGTCTTTATTGATGACCTCGACAAGGACATAGGGTGTATCATCAGCAAGTTTGCAGATGACACCAAGTTAAGCAGGAGTGTTGATTCCCAGGAGGATAGGGAAGCTCTACAGAGAGACTTAGATTGGATCATTGGGCCAACATCAATGGCATGAGTTTCAACAAGGGCAAGTGCCAGGTTCTGCACTTGGGCCACACTAACCCCAAGCAGCGCTACAGGCTTGGGGAAATGTGGCTGGAAAGCTGCCTGGAAGAAAGAGACCTGGGGGTTCTAATTGACAAGCGGCTGAATATGAGCCGGCAGTGTGCCCAGGTGGCCAAGAAAGCCAACGGCATCCTGGCTTGTATTAGAAATAGCGTGACCAGCAGGAGTAGGGAGGTGATTGTCCCCCTGTACTCAGCACTGGTGAGGCCACAGCTGGAGTATTGTGTCCAGTTTTGGGCACCTCAATCCAAGAGAGATATCGAGGTGCTGGAGTGAGTGCAGAGGAGGGCAACGAAGCTGGTGAAGGGCCTGGAAAACAAATCCTATGAAGAGCGGTTGAAGGAGCTGGGACTGTTTAGTATGAGGAAGAGGAGGCTGAGGGGAGACCTCATCACTCTCTACAACTACTTGAAAGGACACTGTAGAGAGGTTGGTGCTGGTCTCTTCTCATAGGTAACTAATGACAGAACGAGAGGGAATGGCTTCAAGCTGCAACAGGGTAGGTTTAGACTGAACATTAGGAAAGAATTTTTCACAGAAAGAGTGGTCGGGCATTGGAACAGGCTGCCCAGGGAGGTGGTTGAGTCACCGTCCCTGGATGTGTTTAAGAGCCGTTTAGATGTGGTGTTGGGGGATATGGTGTAGGGGAGAACTTTGTTGAGTAGAGTAGACGGTTGGACTCGATGATCCCAAGGGTCTCTTCCAACCTGGACGATTCTATGATTCAGATAGGAATCTTGGCTTTTCAGGTGTGAAGCCACACCTGCAGATAGTGTTAGTGTTGACTGAAGTGAATTATTTCCCATGTGTACTTACTGAATTTATTTATTTCCCATGTGTATTGCACCAACACTATTATTACTTCCCACTTTCTCGTGAGACTCGTAGCACATGGTTGTGGTGTGCCTGACCTGCAGGAGGGGAAGGAAGCTTGAGGCATTGCACGTGCTTCCGAGAATCAAGCTACTTGCAAGTTTCTGCTGTAGCGGTCTGTAACAGAAGAGAATTCACAGTTCACTTGATTTTTTTTTTTTTTTTTTTTTGCTAAATACTGGTTTTTTTTCTCACTCTGTTGTTATTTTTTGTGTGCTTTTTTTTAATCTCGGGATGGAGGAAAAGCTCTTCTATAACCAGGTCAAATGCCGGTACCTTGATCAACTGAGAATATGTGACTGATGGTTGTTTATAATTTTTTGCCTAAATGTGTCCTGGAAACAGAAGTTAATTTTGAAAAATAATAACTTTGTACAGTAAGTGCTGGTAGCATCTAACATCCTGCCAAAAATCCGATGCAAACACTCTGATCTTTGGTAGTAAACTTTTCAACATTGCCATATTCACCTCTCTGGGAAAGGTGAAGTTAGTCAGAGTCTTTCTGACATGCTTCAGTTTGTATTCGACAAGCGATTAAATTTGAGGCAACTGAGAACTTTAATGTAAAAACACCTGTTATACGAAAAACATTTTAAGTTGGGAAGATGATTGTGGCTCTTGGTGTGGCTGTGGAGCCTACTCAAGACATCTGTGTGGTTGCCCAGAGTTTACCTTCATCACAAGAGGAATTTCAGTGCACTGGTTTTACCTTGTAGTGTTGCTCCTTTTGCTTGCCCAGCTGAGCTAAAGACCCTCATGTTTTTTAAAGTTTCTGCTGTTCCCCTGTTGATATTTATCATTCCCTTTGTGTGAATATGAAGCTGTCGGCGCCTTCACCAGCAGAGCACCAAAATGATTTGTGTTTAAAATAAAAAATGAACAAATGAATTCCCTGTTTTGGGAGTAGCTGGAGGCTGTAATTTTTAAACTGATGTATTTTGATGATGCAGTTGAGACCATGGCCTTGCAGAAACTTTTCTTAGTGGACTGTGGCCCAAGCAAAGGAACAAGAAGCTTGACCAGGAAGGGCAGTGGCAGGAAGTACTTAGACTGATATCACAGCTAAAGAAAATGGACCAGTGATTACAATGGAAAATTGAGTCATATGTACTGGGCTGCTGTACAGTAATACACGTTTGACATTTCAGAAGGATTCCACAGTTACACAGAAACAGTTTTTAGGTGTCTGCAATCTGAAGTTTGAAAAGCACTGGTCTAGAGAATGCCTAGTTTGACATATGCATCTTTTAACACAGCTTAGACTTCTGTGTATGAAAGCTGGAAATCGAATGTACCAGTTTGTCAAGCTGTTGCGAGCAGAACCCTTCCTTTCTCTATCCGCTGTCTGCCCTTTACTTACCAGCTGAAACGTTAACATCTGCCCAAACTGAGTATGCCATACCTCCTCTCTGTTGAATGAAGAAATAGGGGTCACAAGGCTGCTTCTTACTGTTTAGCGTAAGAAAAAATCTGTCATAATATAGTTAGTTGTCCTAATTTCAGAGAAATTCACTTGCAATATGCAAAAATTTCATTTAGGATGCTGCTTTCCCCCAAATACTTGATCCTGCAGGAAGCTGGAGTAGTGTATTGGTTTTACAGGTGAAATAACAAACATTAAATCCCAGCAACATAGCTGATTGTTCTTTTTATTTTCCTCTTTCAGGAAGTTAGTCATGACACAAGAAGATTTCGATTTGCTCTCCCTTCCATAGATCACATTCTGGGTCTCCCTGTAGGTACGTTCTGGCTCTCCTTACTCAGAATCCAAGTGTTGTTAATTATACTATAAGAGACTTTTTTCCTATTTTTTTGTTGGTTTTTTTTTTAACTGTTGAATTTTGAATACTCTTGAACTGGTATTTAGAGCTTTGCAAGATTATCCTTATGCTGTGAGTCACCTGCAGGGTCTGAAATCCTGTGTACTTAAAGAGAGTGTACATCCAGCTTGTTTCTGTGAAGGCAGTAGAAACAAACACTGGTCTGTACTTGTATTTTTCCACTCTCAACTTCCCAGTGTTATTCCTGTGGTGCTTGGTCTCTGTGGTCCCTTTCCATCCCCTGAGGCAGCGCTCTCAGCTACTTCGCCTCTTAACACACGCAGTTTGCCAGATGATCTACTCACTTCTGAATTTGCAGCCAGTCTCATGGAACTTGTTAATCACCATGGGCTAGATGTTTCCTTTGGCCTTGCCATGTGGCATGTTGCCTTCCATAATAGCTTAGTGCAATTGTTTCCTACTACTTGTATAAAGAGCATTTAATTGTGACTTGTGTTTAACAGGGACTTCTGCTCTAACAACTTGTTGCAATGATCTGTGGATCAGGTGCTTCGTGGTAGTCCTCAGGACCTTTCCAGCGTTACAGTCCATCGTGTTTAGGTTCTCTCTTGTTTGGGATGTATTATTCTCTTGATCCTGTTAAGTAGCCATGAGGGCAAAACTAGTTTTCCTCCCTTGTCCATAATAAACATTGAGGAGTGAGCTGCTTCACCTCTGTAATTGTTCTTGTCCTACACGCTAACAGAAAGGAAGCCATCTGGGATTAATTTGGCCTGCTGGATGCCATGGCTTCTTCCAGTGTTTTCATAAGGTCAGGGCAAAGCAGCCAGTTGTTTCAGCATTGCCTGAGAAGGCGTATGCCTGGCCCTGGGTTGTCCCAGGAGCAACATAGTCATTCTCCCAAAGGTGCTCTGCTACCATGGGTGACTAATCTGTGGGTGACTGAAGGAGTGGTTTAGTGGGCGAGATGTGGGAAGCGGAGAGCTGAAAGCTGGTGAGGGTGGTAAAAGCAGCTGGGAGCAGCAGACTGGGCAGCCGTGGGACAGATACTGTCGTGCGGTCTGCGTGTTTAGTCCAGCACCAGCATTTTGCTTTTATCACCAGCTGGAGCCATACAAAATACACAGTTCTGTCGGAGGGAGAGTGGGATTATGTATGGTCCCATGCAGAGGCTGCCAGCTGCTGTCCTGTCAGGGCGGGGTAAAGGTCTAATAAGAGCACAAGGTATGTTTTCCCTTTGGGAGGAGCGCCTTTTTTTGGATCCGTACCAATTCTTGTGACACATGCCCTAACAGCGGTCCCGTCTGTCCAGGTTCGCAGTCTGCACTGGTCACCACGGGTCTGTTCCTGGAGGAGGGGGCGGTGAGGCAATCCCTTGCCTAAAGGAGGAATGGGAGGCTGCTGCTGCAGCTTCCCTAAGGTCTTCCCTCGCAGGAAACATGCATGCTACCAGATGTGAGACTTTGCTGAGAAGGTTATTTGAATCACTCTTACGTTATGTCCATGTACAGCTTCAAGTAAGTTATGGTTGCTCATCTCCCAAGTCACCAGATGGCACGTCTTCATTCACCCACTGGTTTGCCTCACTGGCCCTCTGGCTTGGCAAACTAGCTCCGAGTAAAATCCCCTTTTTGTGTTCCTGTAACAGGCAGAGGAACTACACCGTCTTTGGAGAGCTGCATTCATCTTAAGAGATAGTTTGTTCTGTTTGACCTAGTGGTGGTAAAATAACAAAAAACAAATCGCCCCCTAAGTATTCTTCACTTGGTTCTCTTCAGGGTGTTGGAATTTTATAGGAAAATGTTTCAAAAGAGTTAATTCTAGGGTTTTGGTTTTTTTCATCAAAAAATGGAGACAGAAAATAAACTGTTGTAGAGAGTTCAGTGAATCTGTGGCGGATTGAAACATGATCGCTACATTCGAATGTTAAGCTGGAGGAATAGCAGGGTTAGAAAAGTGCTTTATGTCTAGGCAGCCTTAGCAATGGCAGCTAGAAGACCTCCTGGTACACATGAGCAATCTGTGGTCAAAGTAAGAACAGTTATAATCACGGAATTGTCAGAGTTGGAAGGGACCTCTAGAGATCATCTCGTCCAACTCCCCTGCTAAAGCAGGGTTGCCCAGAGCACATCACTCAGGGCTGCATCCAGGCGGGTCTTGAAGATCTCCAGAGAAGGGGACTCCACCACCTCCCTGGGCAGCCTGTTCCAGGGCTCTGGCACCCTCATCGGAAAGAAGTTCTTCCTCGTATTTAAATGGAACTTCCCATGTTCCAGCTTGTGCCTGTTGCCCCTCGTCTTATCACTGGGAACCACTGAAAAGAGTCCGGCTCCATCCTCCTTCAGCCCACCCTTTAGGTACTTGTAAACATAGATAAGGTCTCCCCTCAGCCTTCTCTTCTCCAGGCTAAAGAGCCCCTTTGAGCCTTTGAGCCTTTCCTCATCAGGGAGGTGCTCCAATCCCTTAATCTTCTTAGTTGCCCTTCGCTGGACTCTCTCCAGTAGTTCCCTGTCTCTCTTGAACTGGGGACCCCAGAACTGGACACAGTATTCCAGTTGTGGCCTCACCAGTGCAGAGTAGAGGGGGGAGAATGACCTCCCTCCACCTACTGCCGCCCTCTTCCCTACGCAGCCCAGGATTCCATTGGCCCTCTTGGCAACAAGGGCACATTGCTGGCTCATGGGAAGCTTACTATCCACCAGGACTCCCAGATCCTTCTCCTCAGTAGTGCTTTCCAGCAGGTCCACCCCTAACCTGTATTGGTGCCTGGGGTTCTTCCTCCCCAGGTGCAGGACTCCCCAGGTGCACTTGCCCTTGTTGAACCAAGTTGCCCTTGTTGAACTGAGTTGTTGTTACAACTCAGTTGTAACTAAACTGTAACAGTTTGTAACTAACACGTTAATAAAGAAATGTGAACAGCACTTGACAGTTTTCCCCTCCTGTATCCTTTTTACTTGTCTGTAATGGAGAGGCATATCACATCTTTTACAAGATCTCCTGTACACTTTGGACTTTAGTAAATGTAAATGCACGAAGCTAGCAGAACAGATATGATTGACACATAAAATTAGCAGCAGAGTTGTCTGCCCTTCCAGGTAGAATTGGTGCATGGTTAACAATGCTGGCAAGGTGTTACAATATCAGAAAATGAGAGAGGAAAAAGTGATGCTCCAAACCAAGGTAGTTAGGAGAACTTTGAGACCGTGTTTGCAGTCCATGCCAATTCAGTACATCCACTGAAAGAAAAATCCTTTGAAAGCAAACTGCTTTTTTTCTTCTTTGCGTACAGGACAGCATATCTACCTGTCTGCACGGGTTGATGGAGCTCTGGTTGTTAGACCTTACACTCCAGTTTCCAGTGATGATGACAAGGGTTTTGTGGATCTTGTTGTCAAGGTGAGGATATCACTCTCTTTTACCAGGCTGGGCAACTTCTGAGCCCACCTTTCCCCTTGCAGTGCTATGTGAAGTCTGATGTGCTGGCTTCTGTTCAGGTGTGTGCCACTGTGAACTTCCAGTTTTAACAAGTGGTCTGCAATTATCTGCAATCCATATGGCGTTTTACAAGCACTTCTTTAATGAATGTGTCTCATGAGATGCTGCATAAGTTTCTATATTTGCATACTGCAATTTTCCAAAATCTGTGCAGACCTGCAGGTGTTCACACGCTTTTTTTAATCCTTCTGAAATAAGGAATTAACCTTGCCTGAACTGTCAGTTTCTTCTGAAGCTAATGTAATATGGTCATTATGATCATTAAGAGTAGTGATTCTTTTCATTACTGATCCAGACAGTGTGAATGACTGATCTAATTGGCAAGAATGTGATTTTGAGCCTTGTGATTAATGTACTTTTGTTTTGTCTCTTGGTAGCTAGACTAAGCAAATATATTTAAAGCTGACAGGATTTAAAACTTTTGGGGGTTTTGGCTTTTTTTCTTTTCTTCCCTTTTGAACTTGGATTTAAATCATATTGATTTTCTGTGTTACAGAAATACAATGGAGAAATTGCCAGTCTGTGTCCAATCTGATCAAAATTGGGACAAGAGTGGCACTTTAATCTTTATCAGAAAACTCGGTGCTTCTTTTTAATTGTCAGTCAAATCTGCATTGATAATATTTCTTTATGTAATAATTGTGTTCTTTGCATGAGGAGTATGGGTACCTAAATATTTGAAGGGCAAATACTCATCTTTGAGCTGTGAGATTGTTTCATTGTTATTTTTAACAGATCTACTTCAGAGGTATCCATCCAAAGTTTCCTGATGGAGGGAAGATGTCTCAATACTTAGACAGCCTGAAAATAGGGGATACTATTGACTTCAGAGGACCAAGTGGCCTGCTTGTCTACAAAGGAAAAGGCAAGGTTGACTCAGAAGATATCATTTATCCAGAGTAAACAATAAAAACAAACCCAAACATTATGAAGATTCTTTTCTGTTGTTAGCATCTTTGCACAAAAAGAAATTGCTAGTGTCTTAATTAAGTCAACAGCCATCCTGAGGGGGATTGTTATACGACTCTTCTCAAAGAAGGGAAGTCTCTTCCTGCTTATATGGACATAGTTTATACACTTATAAAAACATTTGGTATTTGTGCTGTCCGATGCTAATTTCCCAAGTGAAAATGAACTTTATCAGTAGGAAGTACTTTTATGCCAATGTAAAATATCTCATTTTGGCATAGCGCGAATGTGTCACAAAAACCTGGCAGCAAAAACCTTGTGAGCAGCAGAACTCAGACATGTGGTTTTCCAGAGCTTTGTATGTTGTGTTGTTATCCTGGATGAAAAGGCATGTGAATACAACAAATACAACATTTTGGGCAATTTCAAAGTCTCTGTCAGACTTGGCAAATCAATTCAAAAAGAGGAGATAAATATACAAAAAACACGCCCTGCATATTTCAGCTTTTTCCTTAAAATAATCTACATGGGATAAATAAACTCTCTGAGCAGATTAATTCCTTTCATTATTCCTTAATTTCCTGTTTCCAGAGTCTGGGCTTCTGAATATCACTGGGAGTATGGGACTGGAGCAAATAGAAATACAGGTAGCGATGGCTTGGTGCTATAGTCAGGAATAAGTAATAACCCATGTCAGTGGCTGATGTTATTATCACATGTCTCACAATCTCTAATCACCTTTCAGGGTTTGTTTTAATTCGTGACATCTTCACCTTTGCTTCCTGCTCTTGCTTTACAGAGGGGGAGGGTGGCAGAACTGAAACAAAGTCAAGTAGCCAAATGTGCCGGGAAGGCATCATAGACCCTGTTTCCCGCTTTCTTCAATGTTTTCCATCTCTCTCTCTGTCTCTCCAGGCGAGTTTGCTATTCGGCCTGAAAAGAAAGCTGAACCAGTTAGTAAGAAAGTGAAGTATGTGGGCATGATTGCAGGTGGGACTGGTACGTATATATGAAGATTCCTCCTTGGTTTGGCTGGTAGATGTGTCTGTTGATATTTTCTCTCACATGCTTTTACTTGCACTTTCTTTTGCTCCATCACATTCTCGCATCATTGACCTGCCTTTCTCTTTCAGGGATAACACCTATGCTGCAGATAATTAGAGCAATCATAAAAGACAAAAATGACCCTACCATTTGTCAGCTGCTGTTTGCCAATCAGGTAATTCTGCCTGTTTCCTGTTTATAAAGTTTTACTTAACTAACAGAACTGCACTCAGCAAATGAAATTCTTGCTGAGAAAGCCTGATACAGAAATACAAACCCTGAGAGGAGAAGTGAACTGTTGACAGCAATATATAAAATGAATAAAATTAATTGCTTTTTTAGTGTTACTACAGAAATACTGTTTTCCTCCCAGCTAATGCTTGCTTTCCTGTGTCTCATTGTTCTGTTTCTAATACGGATTATAAATGTTTTAAAACTCTCCATTCCTTTGTGCAAGTTTTTAATGTTTTGGGTAGAGTTTCAGGGCTGTCCTACAAACATGAAAGAGGTGGACATCTGTCTCCTTCAGCAGTTGTAACTTCCCAACTTCACAACAGGGTTTCTATGTGGAACATTTCTGTTTGAGAATACCTTAGGTGAGGCTAAAATTAACATTCATCTCTGGCAGCTACGGAGCTGTGATTCTGCATGGCTGTCTCCTTTCTTTTCCATTCCTCTATCAGTTCTTCATGCATTTCTGTTGCTCTTTGAGGTGTATCATGCTGCCCTGCTGGGCAAAGGGAAGATCTTTCATCCATAGAATCCTTGCGATAGAGATTTCTTGGATGACCAGGCAACCCAAATGGTGGCATGCTGCTGAACTGCAACGGCCCTTCTTTGCCTGATGTTCTTCTGGCGTTAATACTTTTGCTTTTAAATTTCTTCATCACAGTGAATATTTGTGTCTGGATTATGAGCCATTACTTGTGGTGAACCTCACTTCGTACCTGTGTTTTCTGTCTTCTTTTGGCTCTCCTCTACCATTCCTCTCTCCTCTGATACTCAGTACGTCCTCATTTCCTTTGTACCATATCTGAATTATAAAACAAGATTTTTCTGTCCAGAAGCTGTGATCCAAGTGCTAGCAGATACCCTGTTCTGATGCTCTGTTACAGTAAGCTCTCCCTAAAAGCCCTGCCGGTGTCCTCTGGCTGCAGCAGCTGGTCTCTGCTGAGTACTAGGAGTTGGCATAAAAGTACAGTCAGTATCAGGGCAGGAGGGCCAGGATTTGCGATGAGAATGACTAATACAGGGCTAGAGCTGTTTTAGCAACCTGGAAAACCTACTGCTTCTTGCAGGGAGGACTTGGGGAAAAGTTGCCAGCATATTAGCACCAGCCTTTGTAAACATCCTTGGCTTTAAAGAGTCCTTGTACCCAATAACTGCACAAATATAAAGCAGCCTCCTGACAAATGGTCAGTCAGGAAAGCCTGGACACTAGATATTTTTTAATATTTAATATTTTAAAATATTTTTTAATGTGTCTTTTGCTGATCTTTTATTTTGGCCCTCCTGAAAGAGCTGTGTTGGTTTACAGATGGCAATGTATCTGGGCTGGTACCGTGCTTCTGACTAGCATGTTTTGAGTTGGTCATACCCAGTAACAGCCTTTCAGGAACACATGCAACTGCGGGTCCAGAAATAGGCACCTTCTCAGCAATAGTTGCTGGCACATTCCTCCATACCCCCACAGTTACAGACATAGTTGTGTCCTCAGTGCCAAATTAAGGCTGCAGTGGATGTGCCACTTTTAGTCCCTACCCTTTTCCCTCCTTCCCAAACTGCAGCTGCTCTTACGGGAATAAGGCTTTCTTTTGGACCTTCAATTGCTGCATCAGGGAGGAGCAGAACTTGATACCCTGGGTAACATTTGTTGTTCCAATCAGAACTTGATACCCTTTTGGTTATTTGTCATTCCACATCCTTTTTTTAAAACCGAGCAAATCTCCGTATGGCAGCGCTGATGAAATTTGAAGTGGCAAAGGTGAAAAACTTGGCATTTTCCTGACTGAATGGCACAGTAGGGAGATGTTAGTTTTTTGATGAAAGTTGCTTTTGTAATAGGAGTGCCAAAAGAGGGCTTTACTCTTCTGATGCTGCCACTAATTCCCTGAACAAGTGAAGGTTCTGTGTTTTGATACAGGTTTTCCTTTGTTTTATCTTTTAGGGGGAAGGCATTGCATGGTCGGGATTTGGGGAAGTTCAGAACCTTTTTATTAGCTTTGCCACAAGGTAGTCATGGAAATAACTAGCGTTTGCTCTCTTCGTCCTGTAAAGCAGAGTTGAATAATCAGCTCCATCTCACAGAGCTGTAGAGTAGCTAATGCTCCATGGTCATCTGAGGGCTCCACTCAAATGCAGAGTGTAATCATTGCTTTCTTTATCCTGCAGACGGAGAAGGATATCCTGTTACGTTCTGAGCTAGAGGAGATCCAGGTTCAGAATCCCGGTCGCTTTAAATGTTGGTACACATTGGACAGAGCACCTGAAAGTAAGATCTAACATGCTACTTCCACTGAAGCTTAAGTTACGAGTATTAATGCGTGTGTTTGACAGGAGACGTGCTATGTCATAATGCGTATTTCTGGGCTCCTTTCTTGCTTAATGAGTTGTGTCTGAATGCATCCAGCAGCATCATTATTCACAAACTCCAGATATAACTGGGCAGCGTTTCCAAAGTTACAAAGCTCACCTCAGGTGAATGGCAGTGTGATGTTCCTCCCATGACCGCACCTGAATATTTACCGTTATTTACTCTGATCCAAGGTGTCTTTCTGTTCTCCTTCCCCACAGACATGAAGATAACGTGTTATCTTGCTGTCTTGTGTTTAGAGCATGCATCAAGGCAGCTGCGGTGGGAGTGTGAGAGGCTGACCTAGCTTTCGCTGTATGGCAACTCATGGCAGCTGCCCTTCTTCCTTGGCAATGGAATTGCCTTTGTATTAACAACGTTAACAAAGAAAATACTGTTCTAGCTTGGTGCGGTTTTTAAGATAAGGTGATAAGAGTTGGCTAGTCTAGGTGAGATGATGAGCTAGCTGAACGGGCCTCCCTCAGCTGTGCAAGTTTGAGGACAAAAAGGCTAAATAGTTACTGGCATTGTGAAAAGGCTAAATAGTTTGCATGTCATTCCTTGTTGTTGTTTTTTCTTAGCATTCCTTGTCATACCCACCCACATTAGGATAGATTCACACTCCTATTCAGTGATAGTTTGGGGCAGAGAAGGAAAAGCCATATGTGTTCTCTTACCTTGTGACCAAGAATGTGCCTCCACAAGGGTGAGGGGAAGGGTCTTGCAGTCTGTTGGTAGCATGTAATCTTCTGCAGTAAGTGTTCTCGTGGAATTTCTAAGGCAGCTTAGATTCAGGTGTAATCGCTGTTCCTTTTCTTTGATGTTTGTGAACTGTGAACTGATCTTTGCAGTTGTGATAAAATTTCCTCCTTAGATCCTCTCAACACTGTTCTGCAGGCTTTCACTACCATATCTGAAACCGAACCAAAACTGGACACTTTTGGATAGTCTGTGGGAGAAAAATGTGTCAGTCTTAACTGTGCCCAAAGGTTTGGGTCAGCAGGTTTTTGCATCCGGGGCTGGGATGGGTAAGCCTGAATGATTAGCACTGTGAGTGTTCCTACCAGGAACAACTCCATCAGCTAGATTTCCTCTAGTGAACTTGTAAACAGTGGGGTACGGAGGATGGGTGTTGGTTATTTCACAGTGCTGGAGCTGAGAAGGTTCACAGCTCTGCTTGAGATTTTCTCGGGGCTTTTAGCAGGCTTTATTAAAAGTTAGCCCTTGTTTTCTCCATACATTAGTTTTGAATCTTAAGAGCAGAGGTGGCAGTTTTTCCATGTAGCATAACTGTTGAGGACACTAATGCATGTGAAGTGCACAAATGCTATAGTCCCAAATGTTACGAAAAAAAAAACCCAAATCCCCCCCACTTCATTCGAAATGGAGTTGTATCAATCTTTTCCTCCTTTTTTTTTCCTTGTTCCCCTTCCCCTGCTTTCATTTCTTTAACAGATTGGGATTACAGCGAAGGATTTGTGAACCAGGAAATGATCAGAGACCACCTGCCCCCACCTCAAAACGATGTTCTGATCCTCATGTGTGGACCTCCTCCAATGATCCAGTATGCTTGCATTCCCAACCTGGACAAACTGGGCTACACCAAGGACATGAGGTTCTCCTTCTAAAGAAGACTGATAATGCAGTAATTTTGTGTAGAAGGGAAGAAAAAACATTTAATGGGGAACAGGACAAAGTTACAGAGACGGCTGATGCACTGGGCTGGGAAGCTACATTTACATTAAAAGTGCTTCATGTTTTCTGAATCTCTGGCAAGTAAAACACTTAAGCTTAATGGTATTAAAACTGTACTTTTTGCAGTTGCAACTGTTGTTGCACAGAAACAACTGTATTGTGGAAAGGTAGTGGTGCCTATTGTACTTGTATATGACATCTCAAGGGAGGACAGCATACCTGCTTAGGGTAGTAAACACTCATTTACACTTTTTCTTAGCACTGTAATCAAATGGCAGTAATATCCTGCTTCCTAACACTGTGCGTACCCAGTATTTTATTTGGTAGGAAGTATGAAAATACATAGAATGTGCTGGATTATTCGCCTTGCTTATGCCAAATTTTAATCCTTACAGAGCTTTTAAGTATGAGGGCCAGGAGTGTTTGCTTTGTACGCGTAATCTTCACAACATCAGAAGCTTAAAGATTTTTCTTCAGTTGGAGGATGACAATTGACTGCTTATGACTGAAGTTGTTCAAGCTGCCTTGTTAATCAAAACAGAGAGGTAGACACCAATACAAAATTAGTTTCCTTTGTATTTTGGAATAGCCTCTCTTAAATGCAAATACTTTTCCAGCTGGTCACAGTTCTCATCCCTGGGCAATGAAAGAAACTACAAAAAAAGCAGGCTGCTTTGTGCACTGTTCCACAAATAGCTGGAATTTTTTGCTAGTATATGCATGGAATACTGAAAAAAACCTATGCCAACTTTTGTATTTACCTTTAAATAGCAGATGATGCCATAAATACAAAAGCAGTTGTTCCGTGTGTCCTGTGCAGTGAAAAAAAAAAAATGCTGGGTGAAAACTGGATCTAGTTTTAGTTTCTCGTTTCCCGGAGAGACTTGGAACGAGAGGAGCTCAGGTTTCATTGCCAGGGTGGGTTTCAGCAGGTAGCCCAGCTTTGGATACGGTATGCATACGGTCGGGAGGACCTGCCTGCATCTCTTGGTCGGGAAGAGCTCCAAAGGGTTTTGCTTGGTAAGGATGCCTGGGAACAGCCTTAAGTCACCAAACTGACAGCAAATTCAAATGTCTCACTGAATCTAAAACTGTTTCTTAGATGCTGTTACTGTAGCTCTGATTGTTATTTTTTTTTTTAATACACTTTTTTTCACAGCAGCCTTTTACCTAGCCTTTTAAACTTAAGGTATCTTTTGCGCAGAACCTTCTGCTTCTAAGCAACAGAGATGCTGCTGAGATTACAGCTGTCCTGCAAAGAACCTAAGAAACTTAAAGTCTTGTTCTGGTGATGAAATCAGAGTGACTGAAAGGATGTTTTGTCATATATGAAGTAATGTGGATGCTAGTTAGCTACAGGTGTCAGTGTATAATGTTTAAAGACTGGAGTAAGTATTTAAGGTTATAGATTGCTATGTTGTCTTTTGTGCCTGTATTTTAGATGGGTACTGGGCACTTAAAAGGTTAATTTTCAGCAGGAATTAAAAGGAGAAAAAGATACTACAAACTAGGAACCTCAAATGGATAATACTGTTATTAATTTTATTAATTAGATGCTTGCCTCTGAAGTCTTGGATTTTTGATGTGTGCTTGAGAAACTTATTCTTTAATACTATACTCCAGAGTTCAAATAGTACTCAAGTAAGTTTCAGTCCCTTTTTTGGAGGTAAAAAGCAGAAATAAGAGAGCCGTTACCTTGCTGCTGGTTTATATCACCGTGGGATATGCATAGGTTTTTTTTCATTATTGTATTTAGTGAAGTTTTCTTGAAAAAAAAAAAACCAAACAAAAAAACCAAAACAACTCTATCTGGTTATGCATCGACTGTTTTGTATTTCTTACTCTGCTTATTCGATAACTGGCTTTTTTCACATCTGTGTAAGAAATAAAGTATCTTGCAGGTGAATCACCAGTGTGTTACTGACAATATCGTCTTCGTAAGAGACAAACTGTAATTGTAAAACACTCTACAAAGTGAAGGGTAAAAAAAAAAAAAAACCATAAACAAGAAAGCCTGTTAGAGTGCTTATCTTTTTTGGTTGAGTTGGATGAAAACTGCTGTGTTTGGATGCTGAGTCAATGAGTAAACTGTCTCGGTTTTTCTCCCTATTACTCCGATGTCCTCTTTTTACTCTTATTTTGTACATCTTCCTTGTGAACATGAGGCTCTTTTAATAATTAAAAACAGAGGGATTTTATATAATCTACTGAAACGAAACTGTGTTGTGGTCCCTTTTGCTTGATGCTCCTGCACTATAGCATTTAAACAAGTCAGGGATAAAAGATGCGTGGGGGTTTTTTTTTTTTTTTTTCTTTGAGCCAATTTATCTGTCTCACAGAAAAATGGGAGAGCTTTTCTGAGGGGATGTGCTGAGTGTGACTGCCCTCTGTGTTACAAAGTAGCTGGGGAAACACCAACCTCCTGCACGAAGGGCTTTTTGTGTGGACAGTTTCCTAAGAGAAACTGGATCAAAAGGGCGGCTGCTGCTTTGCCTTTACCAAAGCGGGGGGGGGGGGGGAGGTGTTGGGGTGATATTTGCACAATCCTGGGCTGCATCAAGAGGTGTGGCCAGCAGGTCACGGGAGGAGATTCTACCCCTCTACTCTGCGCTCGTGAGACCCCACCTGGAGAACTGCGTCCAGCTCTGGAGTCTTCAGCACAGGAAGGACATGGACCTGTTGGAAGGGGTCCAGCGGAGGACCACGAAGATGATCAGAGGGCTGGAGCACCTCCCCTATGACGACAGGCTGAGAGAGCTGGGGTTGTTCAGCCTGGAGAAGAGAAGGCTCCGGGGAGACCTCAGAGCAGCCTTCCAATATCTGAAGGGAGCCTACAGGAGAGCCAGAGAGGGACTCTTTGTCAGGAAGTGTAGTGACAGGACAAGGGGTAATGGTTTTAAATTGGAAGAGGGGAGATTTAGATTAGATATTAGGAGGAAATTCTTTCCTGTGAGGGTGGTGAGGCACTGGAACAGGTTGCCCAGGGAAGTTGTGGATGCCCCATCCCTGGAAGTGTTCAAGGCCAGGCTGGATGGGGCTTTGAGCAACCTGCTCTAGTGGAGGTGTCCCTGCCCATGGCAAGGGGGTTGGAACCCGATGATCTTTAACGTCCCTTCCAACTCTAACCATTCTGTGATTCTATGATACATTGTTGGGTCGTGAGGTTCATCTAGAGGTCAGCTTTAGTTTGAGGCCTATTGTTCAGGCCTCAGTACTTCAGCAGATAAGTAATTAATGTCGTATGCCCCATTTCTATTGCTAGGAAAGGCTTTTCCTCTTAGTTGTAACTGAGCTCATGCCTCCAAAACGGTGTTTGGAAGCCCTGGTGTTGTCCTTCATGCTCAGTGCAAAGCTTCTGAGCAGCACCAGCACATTTTCTTCATTACAGCCTCAACCTCCTATTACAGAAAAAAAAAAAAACCCACAGGAAACAAAGGCTGTGAGTCAAGTCTAACTCACGACCTCCTAAAGGCTCAAGGCAATAAAGCTTTCATCGGCTTTAAATGCCAAGACTTAAATGTCTGGCGAACAAAACGTTCTGGAAAAACGATGTGCCTTCTATCAACACATTTTTCTGGCATGTACATCCTGTTGTTCAAAACCCAGAGAGACTGGCTCAGCCCGGCTTCTGCGGGAGGTAAAGGAACGTGATTGGGGTGGAGGAGAGAGTGGGAATTACGGGCGTGGAGGGAATGGCATGTGAGAAGAAAAGTGAGGGAGGCAGAGCTGAGCCCCACAGACCCCCGGCGCTGGACGGCAGAGCCACCGGTGTTAACCAGCGGTTTACAGAAAGTTTATGTACACGTTGCCCACCTCATCTGGGCTGCTTTTTGCACCACGGCAGTTTTCCAGTATGTCTTTTGCCGACAGGAAGCTGTCAGAACCTGTTACAAATTGCTGCAGCGCGTTCCTGCCCAACAGGTGGCATTTTTGCTCTTCCCTGGCAACGCTGTCTAGCGTGACTCCACCGATGCCCTCGGGCTTCCCTGGCACACCAAACATAATGAACAAGCCCACGAAGTCCTGTCCCGCCAGGCGGCAGAATCAGGGAATTGTCAGAGTTGGAAGGGACCATAGAGATCATCTAGTCCAACTCCCCTGCTAAAGCAGGGCTGCCCAGAGAACATCACTCAGGACTGCATCCAGGCAGGTCTTGAAGATCTCCAGAGAAGGGGACTCCACAACCTCCCTGGGCAGCCTGTTCCAGGGCTCTGGCACCCTCACTGGGAAGAAGTTCTTCCTCATATCTCACACCTGGTAGCGCTCACCTGCCAGTGTGGCTTCCTAGCAGCAGTCCTCCGCTGTCCCAGCGAGGCCACCTTTGCTGTTGAAAAGCTCAGCCAGCTGTAAAGCCTGCGCAGCCATCTGAAGTTTGATTTGCTTGCCAGCTCCAGAGCCCAGATCCAGTCCACCCTGACACAGGGAGGACTGCTGCTTGGTCAGTTTGCTGATTGTGATACGTTCCTCCACTCCCTTTTCCATGCAGAACCCGATGAAGTTGACCAAAAAGATCTTGCTCAGAGTGTTTGCGGCTGGCTGGAATTTGCTTTAAGGATCCATGAAACCAAGACAGTCCTTCAGCCTTTGAGATGCATGGACCACACCTTGGCTGAAGACTTCACAGATGACTACAGAGCTTCAGCCTTGTTCTCTTGGTTGTCTTTGTGTGAGACCTTCTGGCCCATTTTGCGTGCAGGAGGAGGTCATTTCCACATGCAGACAGCCTCAGAGAAGTCCCTGCCTTTTCCAAGGAAGGCTTTCAGCCAGGCCTACCAAGCATGCACATGGTTACCTGCCACCTTCCAGGTGAAGGTCACGGCAGCAGCAGAGCTGCCGTCCCATGGGGCAGACAGGCTTTCTCCTGGGTGTGTTTCTCCACAGCTGACTGAGCAGCAACCAACCCAACAGGCCCAGTACCTCACTGAATTCACCTGTGCTTCTCTTCCTTATTGTTAATTCTGGCACCATTTCTTTAGATGATGCTATCTCATTCCATCTGACCTTATCTCCTCTGAGCTCCTTTCTAGGACTACTAGAGGAGCCATTTTATTGGCACTGGAGATGAAAAATCCCCCAGAGATGAGTACGCATCCGAACCTGAAGAATTGCACAGGGTGCTGGAAATGACACCGTGGCCTTTTTCGATGGGCCGTTGCCTGTATCCCAATATGAACTGCCGTTACTGTCGGTGGCATCAGTCGTGCCACGGCAACGCACACGGACTTGGCTGGACTTTTGGCTCAACTGAGGAGCTCACGCTGTTGCTGCCTGTAACTGGCTTATCTCAGAGAAGCTTGGACAGACACTACCACGCGTGACTATCAAACACAACTACGCAAATAAAGAATCTTCCTAACCTTAAAAAAATCCAGTCTCCCTACCTTTGAAAGCTGGAACGTATGCTACCGCTGCAGCAGGAGCCACCCCTGTTCAGCTCTGATGCTGATGTTGCTGATGCCAAATGCACCACTAACGGTCTCTTTATCAGCCCGGGATCTCAAGATCCCCATTCTCAAGAAACAGGCTCTGTTCTGCTGAATGCTGCTCTTCCTCCTCTTCTTCATTCTGAACGAGTGGCCTGCCTTTCTCTGCCCTCTTTACTCTCATTGCTCAAAACATCTTCTATTTGATCTCTCTCTTCTTCTGCCTACAGATATTCTTGTGCTCCTGCCACTTCAGGGCAACATCTTCTCAAGTGCATGGGCTGGTCAGTCCCACTGCTGCCCTTGGGTTCCTCTCTCTAAGAAACAGATCATGTCCTACATATTACGTGTCTTCTCTTCCACAGGTCTTCAAATGTGTCACGGGCCCATCCCCATTCCTTTATGACCTTCTCACAGCTATCGTAAGGGAGCATGCTGCTTCTTCTGATGTCATCTCTGACCGTAACTCTAATTTCCTTTCTATTCAAGGGTTCCCCAGCACCTCATACTCTCTCCTTGCTGACCTCCGCTCCAAATCTACTGGCAACTCAGGTTTTACTTCTTAGCTGCGTCAAAGAGCACTATCTTCTTCCTCCCAACTCAGAATAAATAGGCTCAGTAGGAAAAGTTATTGCTGCAAGTGAAAATGCCAAAGTACTAAGGTGAAGCATAAAATATGCACTTAACATCCATAACAAGTGGTGCAAGGCATAAAAAGCACGCAGGCAGGGTAAGTGCAACCTCTCTCCTAAAGGGAAAGGCAGGATGCAATATCTAGTGGAAATCGGAAGAGTCATTCCAGAGGTTATTCTGGATTATTTCCCCATTCCAAAGCAAATATATATATAATTACAGAATCACAGGATCACAGAATCTTCTTGGTTGGAAGGGACCTTTGAGATCATAGAGTCCAACCAACAAAAAAAAAAAAAAAAAACCCAACCAAAAAAAACCAAAACCACCCCCCCACCCCACCCCCCAAAAAAACCCCCCACCAAAACAAACACCCACAAGCACACCCCACCCACAAACAGACACAACACAACAGTCTCGGGCACTAGAGCATGCCCTGAAGTGCCATGTCTACACGTTTCTTAGATACCTCCAGGGATGGCGACTCCACCACCTCCCTGGGCAGGCTGTTCCTGTGCCTGACCACCCTCTCAGTAAAGTCATTCTTCCTAATATCTAATCTAAACCTCCCCTGCCGCAACTTCACACCATTTCCTCTGGTCCTGTCATTATTCCCTTGGGAGAAGAGGCCAACACCCACCTCTCTACACCCTCCTTTCAGGGAGTTGTAGAGGGCAATGCGGTCTCCCCTCAGCCTCCTCTTCTTCAAACTAAACATGCCCAGTTCCCTCAGCCTCTCGTCGTGTGACTTGTTCTCCAGACCCCTCACCAGCTTGGTGGCTCTCCTCTGGACACGCTCCAGCAGCTCAATGTCCTTCCTGTAGTGAGGGACCCAGAACTGAACACAGCACTCGAGGTGAGGCCTCACCAGTGCCCAGTCCAGAGGCACCATCCCATTTAAGCAAACCAAAAAAAAGCTGGGTTAAATCTCCATAGGATTTGGATTGATACCCATCTATCTTTTCCTCATCACTGTAAATGAAAAGACAACAAAAATTTATTATGTTCTAGGTTTCAAAGTGTTTACCCTCAGTGTTCCCACTGAATGAAGGTCACGGGACAGGATCCTACATCTTCTGGTCTGTTATCTGGGCTACTCTGGGCAAAACGCTGATCATCATTTGGACCCGCACGCCAGCAACAACACGTAGTTCGGGGAAGCTCACCTCCTATTGGCGAAGTAGCTGGAGCTCCTATGGCTGCTGAGGGCTGCCAGAGAGAGGAACGACACACCTGGGACCAGAGAGGTTGTTGCCCTTTACAGCAAGAAGGGCCAGAGCTGGTCCTTCCTTTGGCACCCTGTGAGGACTTGCTGAGGAGCACACAAGGAGCAACAGGGAACACTTTCTAACCACACCATACCAAACAACCTGAGACGGTTCAAATCAGGATCCCAGAAATAAGTAGAAAGACTTGGGGTAGTTCATAGAATCATAGAATCGTCCAGGTTGGAAGAGACCCCTGGCATCATCGAGTCCAACCATCTACCCTACTCTACAAAGTTCTCCCCTACACCATATCCCCCAACACCACATCTAAACGGCTCTTAAACACATCCAGGGATGGTGACTCAACCACCTCCCTGGGCAGCCTGTTCCAATGCCCGACCACTCTTCCTGTGAAAAATTCTTTCCTAATGTTCAGTCTAAACCTACCCTGTTGCAGCTTGAAGCCATTCCCTCTCGTTCTGTCATTAGTTACCTGTGAGAAGAGACCAGCACCAACCTCTCTACAGTGTCCTTTCAAGTAGTTGTAGAGAGTGATGAGGTCTCCCCTCAGCCTCCTCTTCCTCATACTAAACAGTCCCAGCTCCCTCAATCGCTCTTCATAAGATTTATTCTCCAGGCCCTTCACCAGCTTCGTTGCCCTCCTCTGCACTCGCTCCAGCACCTCGATGTCTCTCTTGGATTGAGGTGCCCAAAACTGGACACAATACTCCAGCTGTGGCCTCACCAGTGCTGAGTACAGGGGCACAATCACCTCCCTACTCCTGCTGGTCACGCTGTTTCTAATACAAGCCAGGATGCCGTTGGCTTTCTTGGCCACCTGGGCACACTGCCGGCTCATGTTCAGCCGCTTGTCAATTAGAACCCCCAGGTCTCTTTCTTCCAGGCAGCTCCAGCCACACTTCCCCAAGTCTGTAGCGCTGCACGGGGTTGTTGTGGCCCAAGTGCAGAACCTGGCACTTGCCCTTGTTGAAACTCATACCATTGATGTTGGCCCAATGATCCAATCTATCTAAGTCTCTCTGTAGAGCTTCCCTATCCTCCTGGGAATCCTTAGCTGTTGGCCGAGTCCTGCTGCAGGCACTACCGACAAACGAACTAATGAGAATTTTGTCCCTTCTCCCTCCTTTGTCTTTCAAATAGAACAAAACGAGCTTCCTAGGAAAACAAAAAGGAAAAAAAAAGAAGATACATTAAAAGGAACCAGCTTCCAGAAACACTTGGCATTTTCCACAGACTTTATTGGATTTTACATGGCAATACACAGCAGCTATGTTGCCCTCTTCAAACACGCACAAATTATACCCCCAAAGGTATCAATCGCGTGCATGTGCCCGCATACTTCCTGACTGTGTCACCTGCTTTCACAGTCCACCCTGTAAAATAACCAGGGTTCAGATGACAGGCAGCTTTGAGGGGATGACCCGGCTTCCAACCAGTGAAGGCAGGAAGGGGTCGTTCGGAGCAGAATGATAATTACACTGGACTTGAACAAACCCTCATATGCTTGCCGATTTCAGCACACGGTATTGTGTCACTAGCCTCCCTTTTTTTTTCCCCTAGTCCATATCCAAGTCGTGTTCACTAGCCAGCGTCAAGTGAGAGCCAATCTGGAGGAACAGGTTTACTCAGAAGCCTGCACCATGTTTTTCCAGCGCTTCTGCGGCATTTGGGAAAGCAGGCTCTTAGGCCCAACTTACATTGTAAATAATAACTATAGCGCGCGGTACTCACAGAAAGCAAGCCCTGAATTCACATCCCAAGCATCTGCACCCGAAAGCTGATGGCAGGCGTTACACAACGGGGTGTTTCTGCTCAAATAAAATAGCTCAAACGCCCCCAAGACTGCAGAGGAAGAAACAACAGAGAGCAAATTGTTTGCGGACAGAATTAGTCAGGAATATTGAATAAAGCATCAGTTGTGATCTGTTTGTACCCAAACGGTGAGCAGCACAAACTATTTTACGTATATATTATGGATTGTTTGCCCGGCTTCAGTAACTAAAGCGAAAATGGCAGCGCCTGGTATTACGTGTAACACAACCAGTCCACAAATTTTTCCTCTTGGTACATAAATAATAGCGTACACTGCACATCCTTCAGAGAACCAGGCTGGTAATAGCTTACGAGGATACAATAATATAACGCTGGAATGTGTCTCCGACCTACCCCAACATCCGATGGGAGCTCCACAGAAGCCTCTTCTTTCTTCCTTTTCTTAGCCTTGTTAGTAGTTTTTCAGAAATACCCACAAAATCAGCACAAATCTCACATCCCTTGTACCAGACCAGCAACGCGTTGGAAATGGTCTCACTTCCAGCACGGAGAGCGATGAAACAAGTGACAAATGCTTTGGTAAAGCAAAACACCACCGCAAGGACCAATTCCAGCTGTACTTGTTTTGCCTTTACACAGCAAAGAAGCTTCATGCCGTTGTGCTAAAATACATGCAACATTCAACACCATACGATTCACCACTGTGACAAACAGTGGGGTTTTCGTCGGATTTTTGGCTAGGACACCTCGCAATACCGAAAGGGTGGCAAAAGATTTCCACTGGCTAGGTAGGATTTTTAAAATCTGACGATCTTCAAAAGCAGAGGAGCTGTGGTTTAAGAAGGTAAAATGATGAGCAACACGTTTGATATTTCAATTTTTGAGGACAAGTCCTACTTCAGGTTTAATATTATGAAATAATATATTTCCTATATATTTCTCTATATAACTATTTTTTTTATTTTATTTTGCAACTACACCATCTTTACGTTAGTCACAGCACAGAAATATCCCTTCCATACGCAGGGAGTACTCTCAACTCTGAGAAATTTTTTTAAGTGACAGAAGCGTTAATAATCTGGTTTGAACGCTATTAACTACTGCTGCTGGGAACAAGAAAGAAGACGTTTTAAAATGCGCAGTTTCCACAAGAGTCACTGCTGGAAGAAACGTGCTTTATAATTGTTTCATCCCAAATGGAACACCATTAAACTGTGCATTTAGTAAAAAGCAACAAAACCAAACAGTTCCAAAGGTCAGCCTGCATTTTCCAGTAACCAGCTGGCATGCAAACTGGCATCTTTTTACAACCCTTGCCCCTTCCCCTACACCTCAAACTTTCCACCACTCTATCTCACAAAATTTAAATTTTTTTGCTTTTATATGTACTTCATATACTTCGTTTGTATTTTTTTTATTTTTTTTTTTATAAAACAGTATAAAAATAAGAGCAACAGTCAAGAGCTACCGGGGAGTTTACGCAAGACATGGAGGACTAAAATCCTACACTGGATACTGTAGGAAGGGCAGACCTGGTATTTGTGCTGAACTTGAAAAACACTTGAAAACTTGATTTGTGCACTTGAAAAAGGGCAGTAACGTCTTTTTTTTCAGCTGAGAGCCTAGAGAAAGCCGATGCACAATATCGACAGAGACAATACTTCTACCTAACATCTTCTGTTATTTCGAAACAGTATGAAGGATTATCTGAGGCTGTGAATAAGCAAAAGGAGCACTATGATACCATGTAGATTTAAATTCATCACTCTGAAACATATCACCAATTTGTACATTAAATATAGTAAAAACAATTACCATTAATGAGTGTCTGGGTGTTTCTTATGGCAACTTTAGAGTAGGCACCTTTTTTTTTTCTTTTCTTTTTTTTTTTTTTAAATTCTCCACTCCAATATTACTTCTAACAAACAGAAGCAAGAGCAATGTAATGTACATGATCTGCTGCCCATCACAAATAATGATGACGTTTCTTGCACACAGGTAAGTGAGCCTTTGCCAGCGTCTGGTGGTTACCGTCACATGTTGGAGTCCTCATCTGTTATACTGGTGCTAGGAGAGCGAGTCACAAAGTCTTTAAACATTTCATCTTCTTTCAACATATGCTAGAAAGGAAAGGAGGGAAGAGTCAAGCTTCAGGCCCTCAACTCAAATCAAGCCCATGGGACAGTCCGGTCCTGTGGCTGGCAGCAAACAGCGCTGCCAGCCCTGCCAGCCACCCCTTCGTTCTGCTGAGGACGTTTTTCACCCGTGCTGGTTCTTGACCAGCTTGTGGCTCAGTCGCCTTTCTGCTGGCCCAAAGGGCTGGGAGAGCACAAGCTGGGGCTGGGCTTCCACCAAGACCCTCAGTTGGCAACCCACCACCCAAGGGAAACTCGCTGACCTAAAGCCGAGCGCCGTGTCCTCTGCCCTCCCTGGAGGGTGGAGAGTCGGCAAAGAGGACTAGTGACCACGGGCCACCACTCCCATCCGGGGCAACCTCCCAGCCAGGATAGGCAGGTATCTTCCTCAATTGCTAATTTTTCTTTTCCCCTCTGTCCCTGTACAAAAACCAAAGGACCTCAGCTGACCCCTAGTTCTGATGAGGCTTCACTATACCCATATTTTATACGTATTTTATATACTTCACAGTATTTTATATACTTCAGCTCCAGAGGACCAGTGGCGCTTCACTTATCCAAAGACTAGGTCCTGCTATGCACTAAAATCGATCAAAGCAATTGCCCCCAAAAGTACAGAACTCAGCTGCTTGACAGCGCCACTAACAGCAAGAAAAGTTGTAATTAGTGTATTAAATAGCAGTGCTAATAGTGACTGCCAAGGGGTTTATAAACAGAGATCTTATTCCACAGACCCCACTTTTAAGCCTTACTGTCAAGTTGTTGATGCCTTCAGAAAATGCTCCTATTTGCCTCACTGTCCCTTCTGAATCTTCCATCTACAACAAAAAACCACAGACAATGAATCAATAATAAATACATTGTATGCCATGACAGGGTGCAAATAAGCGCAGCACCTAATGTAAATGCTTGATTACACCCAACTTAGAGCACGGAAGGAGTGTGCCCTGTCGGGAGAGGACGGTTGTGTCCTAAAGGGGCCGCATTCACAGCTCGAGCCTCCTTGGGGCGAGAGACACTTTTGTTAGTAATGCTGCCTGACTGCCAAAAGTCAGGACCTTCACGGGCCTAAGCAAAAGAAAGGCTTCCCTGAGAAAAGGAAGGCTTTCCCATCAAACCTCACAGCACAATCAAGGACTCCAAACTGCTAGAACTGGCTTACCTGTTCCAGCCTGTCCAAATCATCATCGTCGTATACTCGGATATCCAAGCCAGGCTTAAAACCCTTCTTTGAGCCACTTCCAGATGCCCGCCCCAGCTCCATAGGACACACATACTCTTCCACATCATCTTGCTTCTTCTTCCTTAGGCTTCCAAAATTGCTGAAGGTAAGTTTCTTTGGCTTGCAAGCGAAGAGAAAATTGAAAAGAAATTGGAGAATCAGCAATGAATTAGCAGATCTCTTACTCTTGCACTGGCATTTCGATGATGAAGGGTCAAAAGCCCACCGCTCTCCTAAACAAAGATCTTCTGAGTAGCTATATCTCACGATAATCACATCTGAAAGAAGACGTGTCCCCTCGTTCTATCACTGTTAAGACAAAACCATTTAAAGGATCCCAAACGAGATCAGGATTCCACTGCATTAAACCGTGAGCATGTAACAATAAGAGACAGTATTCCTCCCAACCTCTGTCTCACAGTACAGACAGAAAGACAATACGCAAGAGTGCTCACAAGTTGAGGCTGAGATATGGTGTGTTCAGAGCAGATACAAGTGTCAAACCCAGATCTGCCGAGTCCTGCTCTCCTTAGCAGCCAGTCCCTTTTCTCAAGACTTTAACTGGACTGCCCTCCAATCACAGATAAAACCACAGCACACTGGAAATCCGAATGTACTCAGATGAAAGCTCAGGTACTCAGCCAGAACAAATGACCTACCTTGACTTTGGCAGTTGCTGTTAAGAGGACATAGTCTAGAGATTCCATAGCTTTGCGTTTCTGCTGCTGGGCCTCCTGTCCAATAAGGAGGTTGAAATGAGTAGCCAAATGCCGTCTCAGTAGCGTCTTGTTTGGTGGGATGTTCAGCAACTGGGCCATGGTTTCTACGTTGAAACGAGGCTCCAAAACCTATTAATCAAATCACAGAGAATCCAGCTGAAGCCAGTACTGTCTGATGAGCTTCTCAAGGATATCAACAGGCATACCCATCTTGGTTGCTTCCTAAGGTTGCTTTGGGGTTTTTGTTCATATTTTAGAGGAAACATACAACAAAGAGGGAGAAAAGAGGATTAGCTAGTTAAAGGATTCACAAAATGCTATATCCAGGCTTTCCTTCTGGAGTTTAAATAGAAAAAAAATTGGGAGGTAAGAAGAAAATAACAGAAAAATCCACCCTTAACTCAATGTAATGTGTGAAGCTATCGCAAAACGTTTACCCAACACCCTCTTTAATTGTGGAAGACGTAGCCAGAGGAATGATGGAAAATAGACATAAAATCACCACAATAAACTTCTGCAAGTGTAAGTTTCTTGTCTGGAGTATCTGATGCTAGAGCTATTTAAAGCAATCCTAATTTGACACCGAAATCACAAATTTTACAAAAGTAACAAGCCTTCTGCACAAAATAAAAACATATCCAGGTCTAGGAAGGAAGATAATGGCTGTTTAACAGCATGATAGCAGTGTAAAAGCATCGTAGGACAGGAGGTGGAGAATGCCCTACCAAAACTAAATTGTGAGGGAAATACAGATAATCAAACCCATTGCTGCCCACACTAATCCTGCCCATTTATGCCCATAAAGACATTTATGACCTTTAAACTATAGAGTACTAAATTTTGATAGTGACTCCTTATGAAGCAGAATAAGAAGACAAGGCGTGGGCAGCAAAGATAATGTCAGAACTTTGCTCTAGCAATTCTCAGCCATATTTTTTTTTAATAAAATGGAACAGGCCAAGCTAAAACCTTACCATTAGTCCTCCATGCACACCGCTCCCCCGCAGGTTAGGTGCATACTCTGCCAGATCAACAGAGCGTAACCACTCCATCACACGATGATTGGTCCACTGGGTGACTTCAGAAGGTGTGATATTATTCTGTGAACAAGAGGAACGGGCAGTTAAGGGGACTTTCCGACTCAGCTGTCGTAGCCCCAATCTTTACCAAAACAAACCTCTCCTGCCCTAAATGAACGCAAGCCCACTTCGCACTTGAGAAAAAGACCTCTTTTTGGATTGCTATCTTGCATCGATACCAACATGGAGATGGGTCTGGACAGTGGGCAGGTCTTATGCTTCATGAAGCAGGTATTATGCTTCATGCCATTTGATTATCCTGCTCTGCACTAGGACCACTTGCAACTTCTACCAGTAGAACTGAGAACGTAACTAGCTCCGTGAGCTGCTGTGCGTTTCTTGCAGATATGCATTGTGAATCTAAATCCAGATCTAAATCTAAATCTAAATCCAAATCTAAATCCAAGAGTCTGGGTTGCCTCACCATCCATTGCCCTATCCAGCATATGCTGCTTCCAAAACAAACTGACAGCAGTCTCTTGTCTGGTAACAGAGCCAAACTCCTTTTACACAGAAAATTTTCCATTTTCCAGAGAGTTACAGAAGACTTACAGTAACAGTGCACTGAGTTCAAGATGATTTCTGCTCCAGACAGCACATTAGAGACTAAGCCAAAGGAGCCAGCTACTGGCTAGGCAGAGGAGTGAGAGATTTCGCAAGAAGACATGAGTCTGGGGCCACGACAGGTGGAGGAAAGGAGAGGGCAGAGCAGAGGTAATCAGAAACATCAGGGAAAAATCCTAGAGGATCCCTCTTCACAGCTTCATCTTAAAGCAGTACCTCATCAGATGGCCTCCTGCGCAGACAGTTGGGCTCAAAGTTATTTATTCTCAAAACCTGAATGGCTCTTTTGATGCTGAGGTGGTGGAGGACGCTGACAACTTTCAAGGACAACAAGTCATCCTGTCGAAGAGGAAGTGGGAGTTAATAAACATGAACGTGCTTATTGGTGGAACCGGCACCTGACTGGAGGAGACTGCTTTGACCCTGGCTTAAAATAGCACATCTGACGCATTCTGGGGTAAGATTTTAATAACGTCAAACCACCTGTGACAAAGTAAAAACTTCCCATGTTGCTCTCTACTAGCTTCTGGGTCATGTTTTTCGCATAGGGTACAGAGCTTAGTACAAGAAACCTGGGGTAATGAGGAAGGGAGAGGGTGAGATGACATCCTCATCGTTAGAGCCAAGGACAAACCCTGTGCATCAGACTCACCTGGCATTTGCATTTAATCCTGCCAAAAATTTTAATACTACAAACGTCCAGCTAAAAGTTTAACTGAAAACAATAAATGACGTCGAAAGCTGAAGCATTCTGTATGACTAGAATGAAAAAAAAAAAGAGGGAAGAAATAAAATATGAAGGTAGGTCAGGTTGGTCTCTCACAACCGCAAATGATAAATGTTTTTTAAAATGCTTGTCGTAAGTGATGGAACAATGGAAAGGGTGACCATACCAGGCTGCAGAGAGGCTTACCCAGCTCACCATCACTGTGTAGCTCCTACCTTGCAGTAGCACCTGCTACGGTTTGAGGGAAGGAGGGCAGGTTGGTGAGGAACGCAAATCCCTCCTCACACATGCCCAGGGAGCTTGCTGGACACACAGGCAGCCTGAAGGCAAGTGAAAAGGCACTGCAATGCAACCTGGCTGTGCCTTTACCCCACACCATTTTCAGCATGGGACGAGCCACTTCTCACACATCGCAAGGCAAGAGCCTGCAAAGGCATGGCCACACGCCTCCCTCCAACGCATCAGTGATATCAACACAAGCAGATGGTTCTTTGTCCAAAAGCTCGATCCTCACAATGTTTTTTACTTGAACATTCGTCTCACGGAGGACTTATCTTATAGCTTGCACAGACTGGCTGTTTAGGCTCCCACCAGCGTCCCTGGAGTGTCAGGACAATCTCTTAGGACATCTCTTAGGACAATTCGTGCCACGCCAAGGAATGAGATGGTGCCTCACAGTGCTCCTCTCTCTGCACTGACCACAGGGCACAGACAACTGCATTCAGCTGGACAGGTAGCTTTTAGAATTTCACTGAATTTCACTGAATTTTTAGAGTTGGAAGGCACCATAGAGATCATCTAGTCCAACTCCCCTGCTGAAGCAGGATTGTCCAGAGCATGTCAGAGCATGTTACTCAGGACTGCATCCAGGTGGGTCTTGAAAATCTCCAAAGAAGGGGACTCCACGACCTCCCTGGGCAGCCTGTTCCAGGGCTCTGGCACCCTCACCGGAAAGAAGTTTCTTCTCATATTTGAGTGGAACCTCCTATGTTCCAGCTTGTGCCCGTTGCCCCTCGTCCTATCCCTGGAAACCACTGAAAAGAGTCTGGCTCCCTCCTCCTTCAACCCACCCTTCAGATACTTATAAGCATTGATAAGGTCTCCCCTCAGTTTTCTCTTCTCCAGGCTAAAGAGCCCCAGCTCTCTCAGCCTTTCTTCATAAGGGAGATGCTCCAATCCTTGAACCATCCTCGTTGCCCTTCGCTGGACTCTTTCCAGTAGTTCCCTATCCCTCTTGAACTGGGGAGCCCAGAACTGGATGCAGTATTCCAGTTGTGGCCTCACCAGTGCAGAGTGGAGGGGGAGAATGACTTCCCTCGACCTACTAGCCACACTCTTCCCTATGCAGCCCAGGATTCCATTGGCCTTCCTGGCCACAAGAGCACACTGCTTGCTCAAAGTCAAGGTCCGTGAGAGATTAGTTCCCCTCTTCATGACTACAAAGGGAGGAACCAATAGTAGCAAGCAGGAGTTTTGCTTTGGCTCCATTAAAGTTCCCTCTTCTCCTTCTTGTACTCAGGGCTCCTTCAAACCACTAAGGAGGGGAGAGACAGAACCTTCTGGCACCCAAGGGGGCTCGGCTCACAGGACACAGGTGGTAGACAATGGCGAAGGAGGCAAAATGTTTAGGTTAGGCTCAAAGTTAAAAAAGACTGCTGGTGGTACCCAACACCCTGACCTGCTAACCAGTTTGCAATCTACGCGATGCAGAAGGTGTCAAGTTTTGCCCACTTCTGGTTTCATTCCATCGTGTAGCCCCATAATTGAGTATTTCAAAACCAAAATAATCAGATACTCTTCTCATTTAGGGAGCCCAGCCCTGAAAAGCTTGTAAGGAGAAGCGCTACAAGAGGAAAACCTCCCCTGCACTGCAACTGTGGTCACAAGCTGCGAGACTCGCGCTCCTGCTAAAGTGGGCTCTTCGGTTGTAATTCAGTCCTAACTGTGCCTTTAGGTGTCTCAAAGTCCAATTCTCTGCCGGTGCAAGTTGGCTGACTCAGATAAATTTATACATCCTGGTGCCAGGGCTAATCTGGCTTAGTATGTTTTAGTATTACTTCTGTGTTACGGATACTGGACTCTTTTGTCAGAATACTTAAGACTAGATTCTTCTCTTACCCAAACATCTCATTGCACTCAGCTAACCTTGTGATGAATCTAAGAGTAGAATCATAGAACGATTAGAGTTGGAAGGGACCTTAAAGATCATCAAGCTCCAACCCCCCTGCCATGGGCAGGGACACCTCCCACCAGACCAGGTTGCTGAAAGCCCCATCCAGCCTGGCCTTAAACACTTCCAGGGATGGGGCATCCACAACTTCTCTGGGCAACCTGTTCCAGTGCTTCACCACCCTCACAGTCAAGAATTTCCTCCTAATATCTAATCTAAATCTCCCCTCTTCCAATTTAAAACCATTACCCCTTCTCCTGTCACTACACTTCCTGACAAAGAGTCCCTCTCCGGCTCTCCTGTAGGCTCCCTTCAGATATTGGAAGAGTTTCTATGTCATGGTTTGCTATTTTATTTATTATAAAATAATAAATATTTGCTATTACTTATTTTGAGTCAGGGTAACTTAGTGAGATTTTAAAAAGTACTTCTTTCATACTTTGCATACAGCTGTATTTAGTTGGTCATTTACACTGAATCTGTTGTTATAATTTGATGGTTAAACTCTAAAAATATCGCCAGTGATCTACAATCAAAGGGAAGTGACAGGAAGAATAACTATTTAAAAGGCAAAGCTCCTGCTACACGTCCCTCCCCTGTCCATCTTTTACTTTTCTTTCTTTTTTAATACAAAAAAGACTGACTGTTGAATAATACAAGTTCCCCTACATTATGGCCTACACTGTGTCTTAGCCACGTTCAATCCTCATCCAGTTAAAATGGTGGTAATAACGTCTCCCAACTCAAGATCAAAGCTCAATGGAGCCTACTGGCACCCAACCTCCAAGACTTAAGAAGCAGAAGGAAGAAACTCCCTCCTACTTTTATGTTAATGTCTGAACTCAATAAAACTAAAAGAAACAAACACCAAACCCCACTACGTAAGCAGTGAGTATTTAACGTTTGAGCGAAACCGACTCAACAGCAAAGTCATGCCAGCAGACAGCACCGTGCTTGTCTGTCAGGAGGAAAGTTTGATGGATCAACCCTAGGCTTCCTCCTGGTGCTCTTGTAAAACCTGTACAAAATACATGTAAATGAGGCAAAAAAAGGTAGCTTTTACTCTGCCCCTGGCACGGCTCATGAGAGGGTGATTCATTTTTCCTTTGTTATACAGAAGAAATTAGTATTAGCGAGGGTGAGTTTGCATGTGTGTCTCCAGAGAAGAACAGAGGCCTTATCTCATCTTACATGAGACCTTACACATAGGAAACCTGCTGGGTTGGCTTCACCTGAACAGCAGTAAAGTGGGGAGCAGGAAGAAGATGGAGGCTGGGATGTAGAGGGAAGAGGATATTGAGTGCGTATATAGTATCTATGTAGTCACAACAATAGGCACAGTGAAATTGGGTCTCTCTAGTCTAACCTGGTCTTTAGTGAGCTACCTGGAGGTACCAGCATGCATTAAAGCGGGGAAAAACTTAGAACACAAACAAGATGTCAGGAAAAGAAACGCCATGTACTCACCACGCTCATGTAATGGAGCATTCGGCCGTCCACCTTTCCCTCATCAAACTGGGTCTTATACTGGGGGAGGCCGATGTCATCCAGCCACCCTAAGACAGAGACAGGCACTCATGTTAGTATGGTAACCAAGATAGCGAGCACCAGTTGGTGCTATTCCCACTCTTTGAGCCCCAAATTAGTCACGATTAGGAACCCCTATCAAAAGTTGCTGCTTCAGCATGTAACAAAATCTTACTGGTAACCCAGTGGTAATCCAGTTTTCCATGATTGTTTTCCTCTTCAGACCCAAGTGCCTGCAGAGCAAGCTGAAGCTTTTTCCGATGCAATGGGTGCTTTATCCCAAGCTCCTGTGAAAGGAAGGAAAGCAGCAAACCTAGAGACAATACTGTGTTTTATTTCTCCCTCCGCTTAATTACAAATGGTTTCAGAGAGTCAGCTTGTACGTGGCGCTTCCTGGTGACTGGCAGGTGTATTTTCTATTTCCTGAATATCAGCATCATTTTAGCACATGTTCAGCACTAGAGAAAAGGCCCACTCACTGTGGTGGATTAATTTCAAAATGTAGTGGATTCCAAACTGTATGAAAACATCAGCTACAATATTCTCCTATCAGGTTAAAAAAAAACCCCGCCACAATATAAAACATATTAGCATGCAGAGAAATACTTGGTGGGATTACTTCCTTCCCTCCTACTTAGGCAGGTAAGGTTAAAAGAACTATTTAGTTAAGAGCACCTGAAGGTCTCAGAAACTACTGAAATTTATGAATATTTCCAAATGCGTAACGCCTTTCCCAGTCTAGTTGGGAGTGCAGCCATTTCCAGGATCATTTCAATCCCGTATGCACTTTCACCGGTGCTCGGTAGTTACCTCTGATAACATTACCGCAAGCCGCTATGTCCGTACCACCCTTTTCTTATTCTGGTTGTAGCGTTAACTACAAGTTTGAATTAGGTCACTCCTTCATTGAGAAAACAGGGTTACTATTTGGCGAGGATAGTGATTTTTAAAAGCTGAACATTCGAACGTTAGCAAAAAGCTGACTCAAAGTATAGGCTGAATCAATTTTTTAAACGTTTCCAGTTTTAGAAAACAAGACGTAAACAATTCTGTAATGATTTAAGACAAACTGATCACCTTTCTGTGTAACAAATCCTCATTCCTCTTTGTGTAAAATGTGCAGAAAATATACCCAGACCAAACCAGCAGCTTTTTACACCTTTCTCACACAGGCATAAACAAACCGTACCATACACAAATGCTAATGAATCTACAAACCCATATGATAACGAGGCACTCCTGCGTGCAGATTTTTAAAGTGGCATAGCCAACCGATATGCCCATGCTTAATGAAGTTAAATCACATATTTTTAATTATTAGTTTCACTACAGAGCATTAACATTTCTATGACACTTCAACTAAAAAGAAACAATTTGGCATCACCGCAGATGAAAATGTTTTAAAAATTCATCATTTTAATTTATTTCACTGGATGCACCTTACAGACATGATTTACATTCATAGAAATAGCAATTTTTGGGTTATGTTTAAATAAAAGCAGTGTTTCCAGTATTTCTCACCTTTTCCAGATCCTGCTGAGAAGCCTGCAGAAGCGTTTGCCCAGACAGTATCCAGTGTTTGCCATTACTAATGTAAGAGCCTAGCCCTTGGTCTTGGAGCCAGTTGCAAACCTGCTCCTTCGTCCACTTTGCGAATGGCATGTCCAGCTCACTACAGAAGATTTTACCAAAAAAAGACTGATGTCTCAAATCTCCTGTTCTCATACATCACAATAAAACCAAAACCTAAGCCTAATTCATGAGTATTTTGTGGGAGTTGGGACAATTGCTGTGGGAGGACGTACATCACGGTCCGCTGTCAGGTGAGCCTTGCAAGGAAGAGGGTGTTTCTACTTCTGAACCGTTAGCACCATAACGTGTTGGTCGCTGCTGATCTCCTGCTGTTTCTCTCGCAATAAACATGGCCCATTAATACTACTGAAAACAACCACCTGTGCCGCCTACCGTGGCTAAAACTCTGAAGTGAGACCGTAATGTTTTTCACTTTAGCCTTTAATCCCCAGAAATGCAGCAGGAAACATACTGGAGGCAATATCTGCCATTGCCATGTGAGGGCTCATCCCTTGCTTCACAGCTGCACTCCTGTGACACCGTGAGCAAGGAAGGCTCTGCTCAGCAGCAGGAACCCAACCACCCACCCAACCTCAGCCCTGCTAAGACCGTCTCTCAAAGGAAGAAATGGCATGGATCTGCCTGTTTCTGTTTGCCAGGAGAGGGGAAATTTCATTTTGGCACTGTGCTTCTCCTTTGGACCCCGTTGCTCGACTGGAGCTGCTGAGAAGGCAAGTACCAGCACACTTTGCACCACTTGTCTTACTTGTGAGACTGCCCCAGGTCTCGAGACCAGCCCAGTCGTGGCCCCGCAGTTGCTCTTGTCCCTCCTCTCTTGAACTCCGTCTCAGACATGTCATCTGGGTTGAAGGTGGTAGACTGACTTCTTTTAAGTCTAGTTTAAAAGAAGAAAGAATATTCACATTTGGCTAAGGAAAGGGCATGCTGCTACTACCGCAACCAATATTGGCAAGATCTCTTACAGCGTTTCTAGCTGCTCTTCTACCTGCCACCAACCTACTGTTAGCTCTCTCAAATGCCACACTGGCTCCTGCTCTTGAGACAGTAAACCATGAAGCCACATGTTGGAGGGGGGAAAAAAGGGAAGATGTGTTCCCAGCAAACCCCTGCGCAAGCCCCAGCTCTGGAGAATGGTCATTTCTCATCTTTTACTTACTTTCCAAATAACTTCTTGATTCCCCTGGCCTTTTTCTTGGAATCTGGAGAAGATGGTGTCATCTGTAGACTATCCGTTTCTTTCGGGCGAGGGGGCAAGCCAGCCAGATCCAAGTGATCTGCAGATCCCTTCTCCGTTTCAGCTATTAGAAAACAAAACGCCCTTCAAGACCCACTTGCACAGGACCGTACAGACACACTCCTGAACTTGGTTAATGAATTTTGCTAAAATTATCGAAAGCCACCATGTTAATAAAATTACATAAAGAGGGATGGGAAAATCCAGGAGAAACAACATGTGTTCATCCTTCATGGGCCTGACTAGGAACACTCCAGGGCAATGCTCTGCACCAGTTAAGTGCCTTGCATCCGAAGTGGGCAAAACACACCTCATGAATCAATCAGTGAGTTAAAACCCAAGTTTACTCTTCCATGGGGAGTGCTCCTACAGTCCTTTCTCAGGCAGAGCTGAGGCACGTGGATGCTCAGAAACAATTCAGTGCCGTGGCAGGGAACCAAACCAGGAGTCCCCATATCACAGAAAAATAAATAACTTCCCTGCAGGCATCCTTCCTAATAACCTGCAGTATTCCCTAAGTTCCCCATCCAGGAAATTTCAGCAACAAACACCTCCTGGCCCAGGAGCAAGAGGGCCCTTTTCCCCTTATGCAAATTGTGGAATATTTTGCTCCTCTGCAGAGAAACACCAGGGAGTTTAGGTTCTGTCTGAATCAGATCTTCTCAGCGATGCACAAAGCATCTCTGATTGCAAAGCCTACACATCATCACCCACTCTAAAAGCAGGAAATCTTCGATCTGTAGCTTTTGTTTTCTATGACAGCAAACCTGAGGGCTCCTGTCCCCAAAAGGGAAGTTGTCACAAAAGCTAAACTAACAAAGAAGAAAACTATGTTAAGACGATTTAAAAAGAAAATGAAAAGAATTGCAACATCTACCAGGCTACTGTAAGCAGAGATGAGCCAGCAAGTGCCAGGCAGCTGAGTAAAACTACCACTTAGAGTTTATGCCACTCATTTGCTGGGGGAACAGCAACAGCATGAGCCTGTTCAGACGAAGCAGCCGTGGCAATGCAGCCTGCAGGAAGCTGACAGTCAGGCCTGTGACCACTTTTACCCTCTTTTAACATGGCTGTGTAATTAGATGACCACCATGTGTTTTTCAAATGGACTCTACGACTTCCAGGAAAAAAAGAAAAACCAAAAAAAAAAAAACCAAACAAGTTAGGTGAATCAAGGTAGAGGCATCTTGGGGCATCTTGTCTCCAGCCACAGAGTTAACACTGAGGCAGCCACAACGTGCCACGAACAGCAATGGACAGCTTTGCCAGCGTAACTTTCTGCTGGGCAAAGTTTAGATTATTCAGGCAGAATACATTTGAACACGTCCCATTTTCCACTGATTATTTAGATTATAATCCTTGCAGTGAAGCAACAAGGTCACATAAAAGATTATTTCTGGGCACTCTGGTTCGACTGCTATCGAATAAGGGGATCCTGCCAGTGAGAGACAGCAGTAACACTGAACCAGGCTTTTGCATTTGTGTTTTTTGCTTTATTTATAGAAGAAGAAGTGCTAGCTTAGAAAAAACATTTAAATGGCATTCTACAGAGAGAATACCAGGACAAGGTTGGGTGTGCATTAGCAGCAGAGATTTGCGGGTATTGCAACATTTGCTTCTTTTACCTTGCTCCTTTTGTGCACTGACACAACCCCATAGAACTGCTGACATTTAAGGGGGCCACATGGGAAACCAAGAGGGCCCAGAGCACTTGGTCTCTTCATCAGCGAGGAACACACTGGTGGCTGTAGAACCACACTGCCCGACACAGCCCTGCTTGCTAAGGCAGGACCCTGCTGGTCTTACCTGCCCTTGCCAGAACCACCAAGGCAATGTCCACATCACAAGACTAGTTTTTACTACGTGAATGGCTCCAGCCCCACCTGCCCCAATTTATTTCTCATTTGTTTATTATATCATAAATATTTAAATTATTGTATCATAAATATTTAAATTATTATATCATATATATTTAAATTAGACAGGCTGAGAGAGCTGGGGTTGTTCAGCCTGGAGAAGAGAAGGCTCCGGGGAGACCTCATAGCAGCCTTCCAATATCTGAAGGGAGCCTACAGGAGAGCCGGAGAGGGACTCTTTGTCAGGAAGTGTAGTGACAGGACAAGGGGTAAAGGTTTTAAATTGGAAGAGGGGAGATTTAGATTAGATATTAGGAGGAAATTCTTTCCTGTGAGGGTGGTGAAGCACTGGAACAGGTTGCCCAGGGAAGTTGTGGATGCCCCATCCCTGGAAGTGTTCAAGGCCAGGCTGGATGGGGCTTTGAGCAACTTGCTCTAGTGGAGGTGTCCCTGCCCATGGCAGGGGGGTTGGAACTCCATGATCTTTAAGGTCCCTTCCAACTCTGACCATTCTATGATTCTATGACTCTATGAAATGTAACTACATCTTAGAAGAGGAATAACGTATCCTTCCCCCCAAGAACTCCCCTAAGTGAACACCTGGGAAATATACCTCATTCCCTGCTTCACACCCCTTAAACTCTTCCAGGGGCTCCAGGAAAGGCAACAGCAGAAAGGTGCCTCTGGTATTTAAACGTCAGCAATTCTCACCTGCTACCTCGGTCTACAGGTAACTTTGTGCTCAAAGTTCCAGCAAAGGTCTCTGCAAATTAACCCGCAATCTCTCTCATTAGTAGCGGCGACTGAGAAATGGTGCAGCTGCCTTTTAGCAGAGGGTGGATGTTACATGAAACTCCTTTTAGTGATGGGCAAAAGTTTCGATGCAGAGCTCTGGTGTCTAGTTCTTGTTCGAGAAGTGTGTGGCCCTAACTAGCTGTTAGCAGCAGTCACAACACAGTGCTGGTACAGACATGCAGGATTACTATACCTAAAGTAGGTGCACTTGCACTTCGACTGCGATCTTCAGATATCCAAACAACGCACATAACCACACGCAGCACAACGGGAGAGAACACGCAGAGGGACAAGGTAAAACACAAAACGTCAGCAAAATACAAGACAAAAGGAGGGGGATACATGAGACACGTGCACCACAGGCAACGCTGAATTCACACAGAGATTAGGATTACCAATTCACTGCTAATCCCCCTCTCACAAAAAAAGAAAAGCAGTAAGTAGAGCTCTACGGGGGAGAGGGTAAAACAGCACCGCAGTCACTTCGGTGCAGGGAAGTCACTTGCTCCATGACACATTGGGCAGGTGACTCACGCACGCTCCCATGGGGTGGCAAGTATCCGGACATCAGCTTTTAGAGATGGAAGCACCGAAATCTGGATAACATAAATCATTTACTCAAATTCACAGGACCCTGATGTAGGTGGCCTATCTTCCAGTTCTTTATGACAGCCACAAGTACTCCACTTTGTCAGACAAATTAATTTCAGGATGAAACAAGGGATTACACAAAAGCACACATGAAATAAACCAAAGCAGAGTCTAACCCTCAGAATAGACTGTACATATATTCCAAGTAAGCTAGCAAGTTCCCCTGCTATATGTTATAGGCAAATATGGGCAGTGTATAATAAATGTGTAGGTATGCTATTTCTTTTGAACAAAAGTCTAAAATTGTCTTTGAGTAAGTAAGAACAGGAGACTCTTCTGCTCAACAAAGCAGAAGCTATCCCCCTTCAGGCTTCTGAAAGATAGAGCTAAATTCCTAAATCTCGTGCAAGCAAAAGCCAAAAACTTTAGATGAACGCCAGTAGAACTGATAAACAGACTCACTTGATGCTTGAACTGGGACAGTGGAAAGACTACTGTATCAGAGCAGTTGGTGGCAATGGTGACTTCTGCATTAAGCAGAATATTTTGTTTATTTCATTGTCATGTGCAAATGCCATCAAATGACAGTATCAAAACACACACCCCTCCATTCTGGGTCCAAAAATGAACCTGAGCTTGAATAACTTGTCAATCCCGTTCCCGTTGTCATCATCTCTTTTGCAAGGCTGCTTAAATACACATAAAATAAAGAGGGCGACTGAGTGCTGCTGCCTCATTTCTGTACATCTGAAAATCTTTTGAAAGATAAACTGAGGATGGAGCCAGAGAAAGAAAAGCCCACAAATCCCATGTGTGAACTACTGCCAGATAGCTGGCATTTCAAAACAGCAGCAATTCACTACAAGGTCCCAGGGGAGATATCACAGCAGAGGTGGAAACAGATCAAATATTTTATTACATCAGTGAAGGTTTTTTTCTGGTTGGGTTTTTGGTGTTTGTTTTTTTTTTGTTGCTGCTTGGTATTTTCCAAACGTGCTACTAAGAAAAGTGCCACCAAGTCACAGTGAGACTAAGCGTGGTCTTGCCGCTTCTTAAGACAGTTACAGTTGTTGTTAAGACCTTGCAAAATACACATGCAGAAACAGCATGCAGGTGCACGACACCTACCCAGATTGGGGGCACTCGCGGTCCTCTTGTTATTTTTTATCTTGAAAAAGCCTCGTCCAAACGAAGATCTGGCTTTCCGGGTACCAAAACTATCCTCGTCGCCTGTGCCACCATGAGAAGGAGACTTTGGAGGGAGGGTTGCAAAATTATTACCTTCCACAGGAGGTTTAACCTGCTCAAGTTAGGGAAATAAAGGTTCAGTATCGGTGAACTGCAAAAGGCCTCGAGAGAGAGACCGCAAAGTGACTGCTGACAGATAATCTGGAGAGTCTCTCTCATTTGTTACTGCAAGAAAACAGAATGTAAAAGCCATAAAGGAAAACATAAACAAGATCTTCAGTTAAATATGTTCAGGACCCAGGATTACTATCACTACCTTCTATCTAAGAGTAACACGTCTTCTTTAAGATGTTTCTCCATTTCTGCAAGGCTGGCTTACAGGTATGGAAAAGGTTAAAAATACTTTCCCAGCTTTCCAGGCTTTCCGTCTCCCCCACTGGGAGCTGTGGAAGCAGTGGGAAGCACAGAAAGAGATGAGATCCTCACAGCATGTCAGAGTGTCAGACAGCTCTTTGTCTCTATCACTGCTCTGCCATTTCAGAACTAAGGGATTAATTGACTATGTCCATTGCCGAAGCTGAGAGGAAATGAAGAGAGGGAATGGCTTCAAGCTGCAACAGGGTAGGTTTAGACTGAACGTTAGGAAAGAATTTTTCACAGAAAGAGTGGTCAGGCATTGGAATAGGCTGCCCAGGGAGGTGGTTGAGTCACCATCCCTGGATGTGTTTAAGAGCCGTTTAGATGTGGTGTTGGGGGATATGGTGTAGGGAAGAACTTTGTAGCGTAGGGTAGATGGTTGGACTCCATGATCCCAAGGGTCTCTTCCAACCTAGACGATTCTATGATTCTATGAAGCATCAAAAAAGGAGTATAAATGCCAGGACAGACATCAGACACACCAGTTAACCAATTTAAAACAGTAGTTTCAACCTTGCTGGTTGTTTCACTGTTTCTTTAAAAGAAGGAGGAAGAAAACCCATTCACAGTCCAAACGTGATCCTTCATTTTTTGCTGAATAGGCACAGCATTCACTCTGTAGGTGGTATCTGATGTATGCCAGCTCTGCTCAGGTCTTCCTATAGGTAATATCTGTTGCATGAAAAGTATGGCCATACGGTACCGCAGGGTAACTGTTCTGCAATGACAGTCTTTTTAGGAACGCGGTTGCTACCCACAGAAAACAATTTGTAAAGCCAAAGGTTTTTAAAGAGACACTAATCCAAGTTAATTACAGAGTCAGTAAAATACTTAATAGCTAGCTTTGCTAATTATCTAATGATAGAATACTTGGGGGAAGCACTAGCTTAAATGGCAACCTTATGCTCAACCACACTGAAAGATAATCCATGTGTGAGAAGACAAGAACGTGTGAGACGCTACGAGCCCGACACTGAAGTGACGGTGACAACTGTCGTATACTCCTTTGCTATCTTGCCTGCACGACTGCTATTCCCCCTCCGGAACAGCATGCCACAATTTCACACAACTGAGGCTTTCAACACCCGCTCGCTGTCTGTGTTTCTCCACGTACAGGCACAAGCACGCACACACACGTTACCTCTGCTGGCTTCTGTGCGCAGTCTCTGTCCTGTTTGAGAAAGATTAAGACATTTAAATTAAAAGTCATGGTTTATAGCCAGTATTTAATACATTATGGTTACCCTGAGTTAAATTCTGGTTGAAATACCCTTCCCTGCCTATTTTTTTCCCCCAAAGAATAAGTCTTTTCAGAGCTGTATTTCACACAGAGTAATTCTTGCTTTCTTTGAGGTCAGTGAGCTGACACGAAAATACAGTTGCTTTGGTTTACTTTGTGAAGGAGCAGCTGTGGATATAATTAGTGACATCCAGTCTGTTAAGGCACTAATGGGCACAGCTGGCTGAGGGGACCCAAAGCAACAGTAGAAGGGTAGAAGCCAAGCATATAAAGCATTCACAGCCTCCACTCCTTGGCTGTCCAAACAAACAAAACAAAACAAAAAAGCCCAACCCATGAACTTTAGCTCTTATCATCAAGTTCTGGTTACATTTTCAGTCCTGTCAACATCTCTCTCCTGAGCTGTAAGGAACAGCTCAGCGCTTAGGTATCAGGGAACCCAGCAGCGTTTAGGAGTTAAGGCTGTCAAAAAAGAGCACAGGAATTGCCCTGATTTGATGACGTTGTTAAGAGGCTAGCTGCTTTTGGTCACTTCAAGAGAGACCTAAACTGAAGCCACCACCAGACATACAAAGGCTCAGTATTTTGTTCCCAACCACCTAAAACATATAGTCACTCCAGACTGTATTTTATAATTAATTACATGGCCTTCCAAAATTATTTGCCCTAAACACAGGTAGGAAGTGGTAGCGGGACTTACTTTCTTCTTGCCTTAAATCAGAAAAGCGTATCAACTAAAAAAAATACCTCATTATCTGAGGAAAAACACAGCAAGAGAGTCTCGGGTAAACAACAACAACAAAAAGACCCCTTTGTTTTCAAGGAGAGATTTTTCTCCTTTAATGAAATCTGAAAGAAGTCACACGTACGTGACCGTGGCTAACACGTGACATGAGGAGCCCTAATCTGACTCAGAATTTCTCAGAAGGCGGCAACAGAGCATCCACCGGGGCACTGCCACAGCAGAGACATCACCCCTATTTCTACAGGGATGGGAAGAAGAAAGAAACCAAACCAACCACTTCGGATGTCTCTTTTCTCAAACTGCTCAGACTGCTGGACTTCTGCAGTGAAGGAGTTCTGAAACAATGACATAAAAACCAAGCCAAGTTACTGGGATTAAATTTGCTAAACACACTCACCGGGATCAGCTTTAAAGAAAGCATTATACTACATGATGAGATGTACTAAAAACAAAGACATTTTGAATTAAGGTAATCAAGGCACTAATCAGAGTCCACAAAATTTAATGAGATACTTTAAGAACTTCCACATCGTAATTACCGCTGCTAATGCTTCAGTGACATGATGCCTACCATGACAGGTAGCAGAAGTTACACAGGTGAAGGAGGTGATATAAACAAAAGCTATGAAAACCAGTATTTTTAGCAAGGCTTCTCACTAATTTAATCTGTAAAGAAGTCAAGCATGTTAAGTCAAGCATGTGTTTTTCAGTATTTTATCTTCAATTCCATCTTCCGTTTTGGACCAGATATCCTCCCACTTCTGGTGGGATTTACAATCTCTAGAGCACTTAATTCTGGTTGAAAAGAAAGTTACCATTGAAGTTTTTCCCACAACCAGACACAAATTAAGAGCAATTTCACTGAATATTACAAAGCTACCCATCTTTATACCACCATAAAGGGAGTAGATCCGGCTTTGGGAATATTCTCATGGCACTAAGACACTCAAAACCAACTGCTGAGTCTCACACTGTGTAGCAGACAAACCCTGTTGCCTTAGGCTTCTTAACAAACAGATCTCTCAGACTCAACTTTGAGTTATAAATAGTCCTACTGATATCCCTAGGGAACATACGCTATGTGGCAAAAAGTAAAATTATTTTCTTATTGCAGTCACCTTTTGCCCACAATTAAAAGGAAAAAGCAAATCACGTGCGCATGTCCTACAGAAAACTGTAGATTTCAAGTACATTGACAGTCTACAACCCAATTAGAGATGCTTCACAATGTAAAAAATTAACTGCACTTGTGCACAGATAAAGCACTGGAAAATAACGATCATGAAAACATAGGACACAAGCAGCAAACTACAACCACTAAACATCATCTTGACTAGAATTAGTTTATATATTTACACATGTATGTAAAATATCGGGGATACGCTGGGGAGGTTTCAAGTCGACAATCATATATAAATATGTTTCCTAAATATTTTTGATAATGATACTTACACTGGACTATCACAGAACTCATTTTCTGGGGAGGAACCTGTTGATCTTCCTTCACTGTAGAAACAAAAAAAATATGAAAAAAGGCATCTGGGGACCCCACCCAAATACCTTGCTGATACAGAAATTCTGTCATCCCGACCTGCCTTAATCCTGTTTTCACTTCACCTGTTACGGTACTAACATATGGCAAATTTTCCCCTCTATGGTAGCAAGTCTTGTAAAAGATAAAGGACAAAGGTGAGCTTGAGAGTCCCAGGAAAGACAACTTGCACTGTGAGTCGATGACAATACTGCCCCATTCAGCTTAAATAAATGCAGAGGTTATAGCATGTGCAGGGTCTGCAGCAGCACTAAGTAGAGGAGGTCACCGGCTTCCTGTGTCACCCACAGTGCCTGGCATTTTGCTGCAGGAAGTACTTCTTTTGGTTTTTTTTCCCAAGACGGGACACAGATGGAATCCCCGCTGGTGATGGCTAGAGCTGCATGAGGCACAGCACAGCAGAAACCAAGCAGAGCCGGTCTTTTGGATAGGATGCTTTCCTTGACTGGA